>NW_026933183.1:0-77500 GCF_032062105.1 Saccostrea cuccullata
AAGGGAGTTATAGCTATTTAAAGTTTAAGCCAATCAGATTGCAGCGCATGTGCATGCACGTGTTTTCATGATAATTGCTATAGATCATGTTGTAGGATATCCAAATGCATGGCTATGTTCAATATTTCAAAGAATTTCGTCAAAAAGCAAGAAAGATATTGAGACTTTAGTTTCAGCCAATCAGAGCAAAGCGCACGTGCATGCGCGTGAGATCTTGCTATTTTGACCATGTCATCTTGTCTATATTACTAATATATCCTTACGTTATTAGTTTCAAAGCATTTCATCAAAAATTAAAAAAGTTAAGCCTATATCAATTAAATTGGTCATTTTACGTGTTGCACGTGCGCGCTCTTGCAAGCACGTGCGCGCAAAATGACCTTTGTTCGGCAAATCTACATAACATGTCTACTGACCCTAAAAACATTTTACCTTAGTCGGATGTGTAGTTTACAAGATCACTCAAGGACAAAATTTTCCCAGGAATAATAATAATAATAATAATAATAACTAGAGCAAAGCTCGTTGCAATGCAACGAGTAGGTCTTCCGTCCTGTTTGACCGGAAGTAACCGGATGTAACTTTCATTTTTACAAAAATGAATAAAAACGCCCAAAAATGTATAAATTGCCTTAATTTATGTTGGTTAATGCTAAAATAAGCCATTTTTTGCTACTTCCGGTTTGACCGGAAGTGACAACGACGGACGGCTAATTAATTTTTATGCTCACAGAGAGATATGTTGCCCAAAAACGGGTTAAGAACGGCAAAAATACGTGTTTTTCGACTACTTCCGGTTTGGCCGGAAGTGACGACAACGGACGTTTTCTAATGGCTCCGTTAGATTGAGCTTGACATTTTGAACAACTTTGCTTCTTTGACGTATTACAAATTCTCAATACGTTTTGAGATATAAAGAAAAAACTTTCGGCCCCTCTAGTCCCTTAATTTTAGGGGCCAGCCCTTTTTTCGAGATATGATTTGAAAGATCTTGGAATTCTACAGTTCTTTTGTTCTACATATTTTAACAAAATATTTCCAGGTAAAAGGATATCGCAGAAAAGGTGGTAAAATTTTTGAAATTCGCGGTAGGACTATTTTTGAGCCATACCGAGCGCCGACGTGCGGCACTTCAGATAAAAATGAAATAAATTTTACATATCTATAGACTTTGGACTATCATACCTGAAATTTTCACGTTTCTATCTATAGCCATTTTTTAGAACGTTCAAGGACAATCTGACCCTTCAAAAATCATAAAATCAATAATATCTCCGAACCGGAAGTGACGTCATCAAATCGGAAAAAAATGCATAAGGTTCAAGTAATGTTACATAAGTCCTGAAAGTTTCATGGAAATCCATCGAGCCGTTTCCGAGATATCGCGTGCACAATATCGGTAAGAAAAAAAAGAATAATAATAATAACTAGAGCGAAGCTCGTTGCAAAGCAACGAGTAGGTCTTCCGTCCTGTGTGACCGGAAGTAACGTAACCAGAAGTGACTTTCATTAAAAAAAAATTACTAAATACATCCAAAAATTGTTTAAATCGTCCAAATCTATGTTAATTAATGCAATAATAAGCCATTTTGCGCTACTTCCGGTTTAGTCGGAAGTGTCGACGACGGACGGAAAATTAATTTTTATGCTCCAAGAGACAGATGTTACCCAAAAACTTGTCAAGAACGGCAAAAATACGCGTTTTCCGACTACTTCCGGTTTGACCGGAAGTGACGTCGCCGGACGCATTTTGACGACGCATGTAGATTTACCTTGACATTTTGAACAACTTTGCTTCTTGACGTATTACAAATTCTCAATAATTTTTGAGATATAAAGGAAAAACTTTCGGCCCCTCTAGGCCCTTAAATTTAGGGGCCAGCCCTTTTTTCGAGATATCATTTGAAAGATCTTTGAATTCTACACTTCTTTTGTTCTATATGTTTTGGCAAAATATTTCCAGGTTAAAAGATATCGTAGAAAAGGTGTTAGAATTTTTGAAATTTGCGAGGTGACATTCGTCGGACCGTAACGAGCGCCGACGTACTGCATTTCCGGAAAAAAAGAAATACGTTACGCATATCTACAGACTTTCGTCTATCATACCTGAAAGTTTCATCTTTCTATCTAGAGCCATTACTGAGAAAGTCTGGAGACAATTACACCCTTCAAAAATCATAAAAACGGCAATATTTCCGAACCGGAAGTGACGTCATCAAATCGGAAAAAAATGCATAAGGTTCAAGTAATGTTACATAAGTCCTGAAAGTTTCGTTGAAATCCATCGAGCCGTTTTCGAGAAATCGCGTGCACAAAATCGGTAAGAAAAAAAAGAATAATAATAATAATAATAAAAGTGAAAAAGAAACTTAAGAATAACAAGAAGGTCTTCCGCTGAAGACGGAAGACCTTATTGCGAGGTGACATTCGTCGGACCGTAACGAGCGCCGACGTACTGCATTTCCGGAAAAAAAGAAATACGTTACGCATATCTACAGACTTTCGTCTATCATACCTGAAAGTTTCATCTTTCTATCTAGAGCCATTACTGAGAAAGTCTGGAGACAATTACACCCTTCAAAAATCATAAAAACGGCAATATTTCCGAACCGGAAGTGACGTCATCAAATCGGAAAAAAATGCATAAGGTTCAAGTAATGTTACATAAGTCCTGAAAGTTTCGTTGAAATCCATCGAGCCGTTTTCGAGAAATCGCGTGCACAAAATCGGGAAGAAAAAAAGGAAAAAAAATAATAATAATAAAAGTGAAAAAGAAACTTAAGAATACAAGAAGGTCTTCCGCTGAAGACGGAAGACCTTAATAACTAGAGCCGAGCTCGTTGCAAAGCAACGAGTAGGTCTTCCGTCCGGTTTTGACCGGAAGTGACGGAACAAAAGAAAGCAATGAGATAAGAAGTCTCCAGTGACTTTATAATTTCAATTTTGCATCAAAACCTTAAAAATAAGCCATTTTTGCTACTTCCGGTTTGACCGGAAGTGACGACGACGGACGGAAAAAATACTTTTTATGCTCCCAGAGACATCTGTGACCCAAAAACTTGTCGAGAACGGCAAAAAAACGTGTTTTATGACTACTTCCGGTTTGGCCGGAAGTGACGACGCCGGACGTATTTTGACTCCCTCAGTAAATTGAGCTTGACATTATAAACAACTTTGCTTCTTTGATGTATTACAAATTCTCAATGCTTTTTGAGATATAAAAGAAAAACTTTCGACCCCTCTAGGCCCTTAATTTTAGGGGCCAGCCCTTTTTTCGAGATATCATTTGAAAGATCTTGGGATTCTACACTTCTTTTGTTCTATATGTTTTAACAAAATATTTCCAGGTAAAAAGATATCGTAGAAAAGGTGTCAAAAATTTTGAAATTCGCGAAAGGACAATTTTTGAGCCATAGCCAGCGCCGACGTGCGGCACTTCCAAAAAAATGAAATCATTTTCCCATATCTACAGACTTAAGACTATCATACCGGAAAATTTCACGTTTCTATCTATAGCCATTTCTGAGAACGTTCGCGGACAACCTGACCCTTCAAAAATCGCAAAATCGACAATATCTCCAAACCGGAAGTGACGTCATCAAATCGAAAAAAAACGCATAAGGTTCAAGTAATGTTACATAAGTCCTGAAAGTTTCATGGAAATCCATCGAGCCGTTTCCGAGAAATCGCGTGCACAAAATCGGTAAGAAAAAAAAGAATAATAATAATAACTAGAAACGATCTCGTTGCGAGCAACGAGAGGTCTTCCGTCCGATTTCGAAAAAAAAAAAACAAAGTAAAATTAAGCTAAAAAGGGGATTAAAAAAATTTTGTGAAAATTGGGGATTGAACCCAGGTCGCAAGAGGGAAAAACCAACTCACTTTTTATTTCTATCTCTAGCGCACACCACTACGCTATTGGGACTACTGCTTTAAATGTTCGTGTATGCATACTTCTACAACAGTACACCTGTCTAAGAATCATGAAAGGCGGGCAATTATTAATAATATGCGCCAAACGCCACGAGTAAATCTTCGCGCCTTTTCTTTGGATTTTTCCATTAAATGGGTGTGATAGCTTCAGTGAAATTAAAAAGAAGAACGTTCCTAAATCCTAAAATTCGAGGTTTAGAAATTATATTTTGCATTCTACACATTCTATATCGTATATAGATCTAGGTAAGTTAAACTAACTTGCCCTACGACGGTCAAGAAATCAGATACAATTTATGTTTAATAACTTGAATCATATCGATCTTTGAGAAAAGAATGTTAATTCAAATCACTAGTACATTTAACGATCTGTTTAAAAATGGTTTTCTTATTTTGGTCTTTTCTATTAGTTTAATATGACACAAGTGTGCATGGGGAAACAGTGTTTACGTTTTATACTTACTATATAGATCGATATTGTTTCTTGAAAAACTAAGATTTAAGATCTGTTTTCCATGGTTCAAAGATAGTAGGTATCTATTTCATTTCTACATTTAGTCTTTTCTTTTTCTACTTTGATAACCAGCCAAAACCAATTATAGGAGACGTTTGAGAAGATCCTGGAATATATCTTTAGTTTGAAACAGAATTGTAACATAATTACTACGCGACAATCAACGTACTCATTTACATTCCATTCATCCTTATGTAACTTTCATTCAAGCAAACGCTCAGCTGCCTCTTTAACCCCCTACTTGCGAAATGGCGGAGTTGACAGAGACTGCCGCCATCTTGGCCCCGCTTCAGATTTTCAAATGTTAATATCTAGAGTTTAAATTTATTAATATTCAAACAAATTATATGTTAAGCATCATTAAAAGGGTCTCTATTAACATTCCAAAAATAAATGAAAACTATTGAAAAACAAAAAAGTTAGAAAATACGATTTTTTTAATTCGCTTGTTGCAACGACCGGAAGTACTGACGACGAACGAAAGGTCGCGTCCTGGAAAGAGAATATCACGATCTATAATCCCTGAAAGTTTCACATTGATATCTTTTACCGTTCCTGAGATTAACCGCGGACAAAATGTCATTTTAAAATCAGGAAATGTCCTGTAACTTGGCACCAAAAGGGAATTTCCAAAAAATCGCTCAGATAGATCAAGTTCATATTACGACACATCTTTTTCGATAATTTCATGTAATTCTATCCAGTAGTCTTCGAGAAATCGCGTGCACAAAATTAGAAAGTCAAAAAAATAATAATAATAATAAGAAACAGTAGAATCACTATAAGGTCTTCCGTGAAGACGAAAGACCTTAATAATAAAAGTGAAAAAGAAACCTAAGAATAACAATAAGGTCTTCCGCTGAAGACGGAAGACCTTAATAATAATAAGAAACAGAGTAAAAACAATATGTTCCCCAACTTCGTTTGGGGAACATAATAATAAGAAACCGAGTAAAAACAATATGTTCCCCAACTTCGTTTGGGGAACATAATTAATTGTTGCATTTACTTGTAAAAATATATGTATTTATATAGGAAGCGAAAAAGCGCGAACACAAAAAACACGACTTTATATTTTCTTCTTCATAACAATTGTCAAAGAGAGTTAAAATCTTGAATATAGACTGTTCCCCATTCATTTGACCCCATTATTTCAGGTAGAGTGGAGACATTCTCCCCTTTTGGTCAACACTTTTGTGTACAAAACAATTAATATTTTCCGCGGTACGGAGATTAGCGGAAAATAATTGTCTTATTGATTCGGAAATAAAGTTATCCAATGAAATTTGAGGTTTAAACTCACGTGACGTGAGTCTATGAGAAGTGTTCGAATAGCACGAGAAATCAGTTCTAGCCCGTCTTCTGAAGAAGACAAGTCAAAATTACTATGGAGGATATCGGGGACGCCGAAGTTAATCCTGAGATGCAAAGAATTATCAGCTCTGAGGTTAAAAAAGCGGTGGAATCTTCGCAAAATCAAATATTGTCGAGCATGCAGACCATGATGGATCAGAATTTCAAAAATTTTCAAACTTCAATGGAAACCACGCAAAAAGAACTTTCGTCTTCTCAGCTAGCCAAGATAGAAGAGAATATTTTCGGCACTTACAAGTTTAAAAGACACGGGAACGAAGCGCAGTATAGAGGAAACGCCCAAGTCATTACAAAACTCAGAGAAGCGGACGCTTGCCTGGGCAGTGCAAATATTACACTGGACAATGTAAACACAGCGAGGACGAAAATAGGAGAAGGTATTCAACTTCTTACCGAAAGGCAGAAATTGATCAAAATCGCTGACTCAAGTCCATTGGGATGGAAAGTTGTGGCCGAATATCAAGCAAACCCCATCGCGGATGACGCCGATGATGAGAAGAAAATATCGAGGGCAATAACGAGGGCAGAAAAGAAAGAGAAACAACAGCGAGCAGCACGGAAGCCATACGATACGTCATTCAGACAACACGTTTTCAAGAAAGACGAAACAAAGTCACCAACATCTAAACCAGGAACCTGCTTCCGATGTGGCGGAAAGGGTCACTGGGCGAAGGACTGCAGAAAGAAACTCAGCGACTCAGAGATAAGTATTTTAGATACTTGTTTAATAAGAGATTCTGTAAGATCAGATCAAGACTTTCATTCAAATTCTCTTCTATTGTGTTCTGTCACGGATCAATGCTCTGTACAGCGTGTAAGTCCGGTGGGTCATTTAAACAGTCATTTAGACAGGTGGGTCGAATTTTAAATTAAATATACACAGGTGCTAGCATTTATATTCAAGATATCATTTCTCAAGGTTACAAAATCCCTTTCAAAACAGTCCCAGACGATGTAGAATTGAAAAACAATAGGTCTTCTTTAGAAAATTCTGAATTTGTTACATCAGAGATAGAGTCTTTGTTGGCAAAAAACTGCATTTCAGAGGTTAATGATAAACCTGTGGTAGTAAATCCACTCACAGTGGCTTTTAATAGATCAGGTAAACCTAGGTTGGTTTTAGACTGCAGGCATGTTAATGTCCATTTATACAAATACAAATACAGGTACGAGGACGCAGAGGTAGCTAGGGACATTTTTGACGCCGGTGATTTTGTTTTCACCTTTGACCTTAAGTCGGCGTATCACCATATTTCAATATTCCCTGAGCATAGGCAATATTTAGGATTTTCATGGACAATTAGGGGTCAGAAAAGATATTTTGTATTTAACGTACTACCTTTTGGTTTATCAACGGCAGGGTATATTTTTTCTAAAGTCACCAGGCATTTTGTCAAATTTATGAGGTCGAATAATGTGAAGATTGTCATGTACTTAGACGATGGTTTGAGCGGTAGTTCTTCACGGTCAGATGCTTTTAGGGTCAGTACTTTTGTAAAAGATGAGTTGCAAAAATTCGGGTTTTTATTAGCGCATGAGAAATGTCAGTGGATTCCAGCACAAAACGTAGTTTGGTTAGGTTTACAATGGGATTTTCAGAAAGGTTTAGTTAGAGTTTCGAATGAAAGAGTTGATAGAACGTTTGCACTAACAAAAGAAATTTTGAAGAAATCAGATTTTTCTTGCATGTTCAACGTTAGGCTAGTTGCTTGCTTGGTCGGTCAAATCATTAGTATGAAGGCAGTTTTTGGGAACGTTGTTCGCATTATGACTAGGTATTTGTATTTTTGTGTCGAGTCTCGGGCTAGTTGGAATAGCAAAATTTTGTTGTCAAAAAATGCAATTCAGGAGATTTTATTTTTGGTCAGAAAATATTTACAAGTTAAATGTTAATGGGGCAATGTTAAGAACCATAGACGTATCAGACTTGTGGGAGTTTGAGTTATTCAGTGATGCTTCAGATACAGGTTATGGGGGATATATTATCCCAAAAGGTCAGCTTTCAGACACAGGTTCCCCACAGCAGGGTGGGGATGGTGAAAACGTCTGTGGTTCTTGGGATACGGAAGAGAGTCGTAGGAGTTCTACTTGGCGAGAGCTAGAGGCAGTACACAGGATGGTGCATACACATTCTGACAGTTTGAAAGGTTCCTCTGTTGCAGTTTATAGTGACAATAAAAATGTTTCTCAAATTTTAGAGGTGGGTAGCAAGAAAGAAAATTTGCAAGTTATAGCTTCAGATATTTTTCAGTCATGCGATTATAACAAAATTACTTTATATCCGAAATGGATTCCCAGAGATAAGAATCAGAAAGCTGATTTGCTCAGCAGGCAGACAGACAGGGATGATTGGGGTATAGAATTAGAAGTGTACAATTTTTTGTGTGAGAGATATGGTCCACATGATATTGATGCTTTTGCTACACATTACAATACAAAATGTCAGATTTTTTATTCAAAGTCATGGTGTCCAGGTACAAGTGGCATAGATGCTTTTGAATTTTCTTGGGTAGGGGCTAGGATGTGGCTTGTGCCTCCCCCCGTTGTAATTTCTAAGACAATAAAAAAGTGTTTGTCTGAAAATGTGGTCGGGACATTAGTTGTTCCGAAATGGATATCAGCTCCGTTTTGGCCTATTTTACAAAGTTGTACTAACATTTCAGATAGCTTCGTATTGCCCAGAAATTCCATTATTGTGAAGGGTAGATACAGAAAAGGGGTATTTTGTAATAATCCCCTTAATTTTGACATGGTTGCATTCAGATTTGATCATTAAAAATTTTCTATTTGACAGACATCGGGATACGAGAAAAAGTAAGAGCCGATGTGGCCGGAAGCGGAGCCGGAAGTGATTTTCTGATCGATCTAGCTGACAAGATGTCGAATTACCTTCTTCAGGGAAAAAGTTTCAATACTATCAAAACATACCATGGGAGTTTTAGAAAATGGAAAATCTTTGCAGAGAAACAAGGTTTTCAGTGTCTTCCGGCCCAGCCCGTTCACATCGCACTGTACATTACTCATTTGCTGGACACAGGTTCATCGTCTCATGTGGTTAATCATGTGATTTATTCCATAAAGTGGGCTCACGAGTTACACAGTTTCGCGGACCCAACTAATAATTCTTACATCAAGTGTCTACAAGAAGCATCTAAACGCATCGCCACTCCTACAGTCAGCAGAAAAGATCCCGTTTCGGCCGAGATGTTGATTCGTTTGTGTGATTTGTATGTGAGTTCTAACGACGTGATGATCGTCAGAGATTTGGCCATGATTCTCGTGAGCTTTGCAGCTTTTTTGAGATATGACGAATTAAGTAATTTAAAATGTTGTGATGTCAAAATTTTTGAAAGCTATTTGTGTATTTACATTAATAAAAGTAAAACAGATCAATACAGACAAGGCAACGAGGTGTTGGTAGCAAAAGGATCTTCAAGTGCATGTCCGGTTGATATGATAAAAAGGTACATTTTGTTAGCAGACATTAGTTTGATTTCAACAGATTTTTTATTCAAACCTGTTTTTAGGTCACATGGTGTTTCTAAATTGATATATAAGAACAAAAAGCTTAGTTACACGGCTGCAAGAGAAAACATTATTTCTAGACTGAAAGAAGTCAGTTCAGGGTTAAATCTTGGTTTACATTCACTCAGAGCAGGCGGGGCTACCGCGGCTGTAGCTTCCAATGTCAATGAAAGGTGTATTAAAAGGCATGGTCGATGGAAGTGTGAATCTAGCAAAGATATGTACATAGTAGACGAGTTTGAGAATCGTATCGCTGTATCTAAGAAATTAGGATTGTAAATTTATTAATTTTTTTTTTTTTCATTCCATTTTTCTCCCCCTTATTTATGCATTTTTTCTTCTCACCCTAACTTTGGTATTTTTCTATGATATGCTTCTTGGGCTAGTCGGCAAATATATATTTGCGTTTTTTCTTTTTGTAAGAATAGAAAAGACTTAATATTTTCCGCGGTACGGAGATTAGCGGAAAATAATTGTCTTATTGATTCGGAAATAAAGTTATCCAATGAAATTTGAGGTTTAAACTCACGTGACGTGAGTCTATGAGAAGTGTTCGAATAGCACGAGAAATCAGTTCTAGCCCGTCTTCTGAAGAAGACAAGTCAAAATTTATTATAATATTATTATAATAATATGCTAGATAATCGTTTATCATATATGTATTTTTTAGAGGCTGTCATATTATATTTTAGGGCAAAAGGTTTCCAGAGGTTTTTCTACTTTGAAAAAGTCAAAAGTTTTTTATCTCTGGTTTTCATCCTGGCCATCCAAGTTTTGTATAGATCTATACCACACTAAATAAGGGGTTTTTCTATTTATGCATTTGTATTAAAAAGAAGTTATAAGACGTTTGTTTCATGTATATTGTGTTTGAATGTATGTATTGTAATAAATTTCCGGCTCCCCGATATGCTTCCTGGGCTAGTCGGCAAATATATATTTGCGTTTTTTCTTTTTGTAAGAATAGAAAAGACTGTAAGGAAACCTTTTGTGTACATAACAATACCAATGCTGAAGCAGCCTATATGTCATTCCTATAAACGATAACTCATAAATCGGCACTTAGTTGGTCATTTTTCACACCTGAGTTACCTGTCCTTAAAACACAACATCGTACAAGTCAATTATAAATATTATACTTTTTAATGATTTGATTAAAAGTATGCATAAGTTACTATCTTTTTTGATTATTTCATGTACCTATAAATCTATCTATGCAATGTTTTTTACCATATGTGCTACTTGAAAAATTAGTTGAAAGGCCTAATGGTTGGGCACTGGTATTTAAATTCTATACTATGCATACAGTAAGAACAAACATACCTTTCTGTCTAATTATGCACCCGGTCACGATTCAATGGAGGGGCATTCCTAGGACTGAAACGAAAGAAGAATCGTGAACCGGGAAGTAGGTAGGTGTCAGCCATGGAGTTGTTTCTGACACTGTTCCTGTGTCCAGTCTTAGTTGGGCAGGTTTACGGTAGAGAAGTACAGTGTAAGTCAATTAATAAATTGATTCTACGAATATACATGTATCTTTAAAAAAAAAGCATAAAAAGTTCATTTTTCTTACTAAGAGACAAAAGGTAATGTAGGCTATCATTTCTTAAATGTGAAACTTTTTGTAGCCAAGATATATCATTGTTACCAGTGTGCGGATACCAAAGTGGACGGAAATTGTCAGACGAAGATAAAAACTATGGCAAAGGCTGCCGGGTACTTTGAAAATCCTAGGGTATCTGATGTGGATAACGACAAAAAAGATCTGTACAGACAGTATGTTAAAAACTGTACAGTGTATCTCAATGGTAGACAAGAAACACTCTGTGTTATGGAAACTCACGAATACAGAGGTAAGAAACTCCATTTTATAATTTTTGTTGAAAAATGTATGTAATTGTGTAGGTCAGTTACATGTCAAGAAAATTATAGTTTTAAGCCTCTTATAACTGAGAATTTTCCCCTTCCCATCGCTAGACTAAACTCCTTAGAACGTTAAAATCGAATTCCGATATTCATAATTTATTGAAATGCATCTGAATAGAAAAGGGTAAAAAGTTGTTTTTTAAAGTTTAGTAGTAAATGACAAGCTTATTAAAGTTAGATTTTTTCCCTTATCGATACATTTACGTGTATTGTGAATATGATTTTTTTTTAATATTCATTAATCCTGAATCCCTTTTCCGACAAAAAATTATATTGTCAGAATTAAATGATAAATCTATCAGGTGGCTGCAATGTTAAGTTCACAATAAGTTGTCATAATACAAATGACAATACATGTACATGTACGATAAACGATTTGTGAGGAAAAAGGTCTAAAAACGTATAAATGTATTTTTGTGTTTTATGAGATTATTATTAATTTTACATTATTTTTAATAATTAGGCCAAGTGAATATGTTCATGAGAGACTGCACCGATGGAGTACATTTTTCCGCGGAATTTACATCTCCGCAGCGCCCCCGCGCGGACAATCAGACGTACTGTGATAGGAAAGGTGATCTCGGGACCTACTGCGTCACTATGTGTCGGGGGGATTTCTGTAACGGACCGGAGCCTTCAGCTGCCGACAATCCTCGTCTATCCGTGTGTCTGTTGTTAACGAACTTCCTTATTTACATGTGTCAAGTTTTTCATTAATGTACCAAGAGTGGATTTTTTGCTTTGTTACAAAATCTGAATGTATTGTAAAAGAAATATCTTATGTTCTTTCCTTGGTTGGACTTTGATTGCGTAAAGACAGTCCAAGAAGAAAACCTGATTTAAACGTCTCCCGTCCTTAAAATATGACATCAGATTATTTTAAGAAGAAGCGAAAGCACCGAGTCCAATTTTAGAGGGAGACAATGTCTTTATTTTTGATACTCCTAAAAGTAGTTCATATTTCATAATATTTTGGTATTAACTACAAATCCATTTTGCCCCCATCAATTTATTGAAGGAGATCATTAAACGCCATTTGTACACTCTGAAGCTTCGTTCTAGTGACTCCCCTCTTAAACTTTTAAAATACACTGTATAAATTATTGGCTTTGTTTGTTTTAGCTATCTTGGAGGAACAATCATTCTTACAAGCTATTGAATGTATATGTATTTATACGTTCGTGTAAATATGCATACCTCTTAAATTATGCTAAAATCATGTGTTAACGTTTGGAATTAATTAATTTTTGAGAAGGGTTAGTTTGTTTTCCTCCTTTTTTTCTAACTGATTATATCATGAACATGTCATCATATTGTTATAAGGGGAGAAAATTACACGAACTAACGTGTCAATTTAATTTATTTTCCCGTGTGTTGTACATATTAGTTTATTATTAGAGAGGGTAAGTGAGGAATTATTTTGTAATTTGATATTTTTTTTTTTTGATATATATACATATTTTTTTTTTTACATGTACTAGTATTTTTCTTTAACAGAAATGTGCATATAGATCTATATAATTACGAGAGAGAGAGAGAGAGAGAGATTTTAAAATTTGTTTTCACCTTATCCATTGGTGTCAATTTTCCTTTTTTATCATGTTTTATTATATAAATGTTGTGTTTGGTAAAAAACAAGTCAAGTATGATATTGCACAGTACATGTACTTTTAAACGACAATCATCAAGACAAGATTTAAACCAAAGGAAATCCGATGACTAGGTTTTCGCTCTATGTACAAAGAATTCTAAGAATTGCGGCAATAAAGATTTTGTTACTATATTTAATCTAGGAGTTGTTGTTCTTGACTTGTGAATTGCCTTGTTGCCATTTATAGATACAACTTGATATCGAAATTAAAATGAACTCCCGAATGAAAAACACTTCAGTTTCTTTTTTCTTTTAATTTGCCATTTGGTTTAATTAACAGTATCAAAAATATACTTCCTTTATTCAACTTGGAGAAATTCGAGTTCACTAAGGACAAAATAATTTTATCTTCAAGAGAACGTGACAATTTATCCAATTGACATTTCCAAACAATGTTTAAATTTCGAAGTTTTAGATTTTTACTTTAAATATTAAAAATTCAAATTTCCAAAAACGATTTTGGTATTTTTAATCTATCGCTTGTTTGGAAAGTTTACACTTAACAATCTAAAACTCAGTACAATTTTCCGTATTTTGATATTTGAAAATAAACTTCAAACATCTAAGTTTTAAGGACGTTCGATCCTGTCGATTTTGGTCTTGACTTTTATTTATAAGATTCTGCATCATTTTTAAGTTTTAACATTGAATTTAGATTCTACAATGCAAATTAAACTAATCCATTGCAAAAACCGCAATTAAATTCCATTCAAGACGGATTAAGCCAGGAACTATATATTTTGTGGTGGAAGGTTTTTTTTCGAAGAAAATTATCATTTTTTCCCTTTTGAACTATATACAGTACTGTTAATTTTAGATTCCTATTTTTCCATGCTGGTTGCACACAAAGCTATTTTTTCAGCGAAATATCTTATGCTGGTTATGAAATATCTATTGTATTATTTCTTATGAATTCTTTCAACGAATTGTGACAATATGGTAAATATATATATATATATATATATATATATATATATATATATATATATATATATATATATATATATATTCTGAAAGTTCAGGGGAAAAAATGAGCTAATTTTAACATAAAATTGACACATTTTTAGTATTATCTAAAGATTTACATCATATACCCCACTTTTGATTGATTGATTGTATACTGTTTAACGTCCCTCTCCAGAATATTTCACTGATATGGAGACGTCACCATTGCCGGTGAAAGGCTGCAAATTTAGGCCTATGCTTGGCACTTATGGCCTTTGAGCAGGGAGGGATCTTTATCGTGCCACACATGCTGTGACACGGGGCCTCGGTTTTTACGGTCTCATCCGAAGGACCGCCCCATTTAGTCGCCTTTTACGACAAGCAAGGGGGTACTGAGGACCTATTCTGTCCGGATCCCCACGGGGCCCCCACTTTTGATGTTTTCTTTTGAATATTGTAGATAATATTGACATATCTGCTTTAATTCTGCAAAAGTTTTAGACTTTAAAATAACTTTCTTGCCTATTTAATTTTTAATGCCAGAAAAATCACATTTTGAGAGTGCAGAAAGGTCAAACAATTGATTTTGCGTAGCAGTTTGAAACTTTTATTTAGTAACAACCTTATAGTGTCTTTTTAAAAATAGACTTATAATTTATTTTGTTCCATTCTTTATTTGAATAAAAATATTGGAGGGAAAACGTTGAAGATGTAATTTTTTATTTAGACACAGATTTCAGTGCAAAAAGGTCATATTTAATGCTCTGTAGCGCGCCAAAAGAAGCATAGTGACCCCCATATTTTGATTTTATTTTTAATTAAGCTATGTGTGTAGAAACTAAAATTATACTTGACAAAAAAGTTTAAGACTTGATATATCAGGAACCAAGTGACATGATTCCTGATAAAGAGAGACCGAGCCTTGGGCTTTCATTTGTTTTGTTTTTTTTTTTTTTGTTTTTTTTTTTTTAGAATTGGTGAAGATGTTTTCGTGCAATTTGTGAAACAATACGTACATATCTTTTGCGTTTTAAGCATAATGTATGCATCGTCACATTCAAGACCAGTATTCTTCATATACCTAAAAGTGGTTGAAATCCCGTGCAAGCACTGGGGATACTATTTTTTTTTCACTGGGGACAGATTTATTCCAATAAATATCTGCTACTTTTAATTAATTGACAGGTAATTATAGGCTTAAAGCATGAAGAAATACTTCAAAATTCCGTAATTTGTTTAAGAACAGAAGTAGATGATAGATTGTACAGATCCTCATTTATTTACTAAACAAGGGCGGATTCAGGGGGGTTTGGGGGGGTTCGGGAAAACCCCCCCGCTCATTGAATTTTTTTTTTTTTTACAAGTGTCATTTTATCATTTTGTTGCATTAATTGATAAGACTCTAATATACACGAATCCATTGTTCTGTACAACTGTGAAATATACTTCACGTAACAGGCAATCACTTTCCGCTTGAGCGCACACAATACACAGGTAATCAACAGAGAGAGGGGTAATCCGTGAATCTAGTGAAGTCACAAGATCATCGTGCAGTACAATGTAGTCAAGTATCAACAACAGAAAACTGCATGGTTACGGTGCTGCTCAGTAATATTCCTTTGCTGATAAAATGCATGTTTTTTTTTTATTAACTATTTGAATAAACTATTATATATAGGGTTTTTTATTTACCGTTTTAAAAATTAAATTAATACATTTATTTTTTACATCATATTGACAGTATACTCAAGTAAATTGAAAAGCTCTAATTAGGAATTCTGAAAAGAATCCAATGTTTGATTTTTTGAAAGTGTTTAAAATTGCACATCAGTTGTATCTTAGAAGTCAGCTTGACTAAATTAATTGAAAATGCATTTAAAAGACAACTTGAAGTCAACTGCTTGTATTCCTAAAATTGTCAGATGTAACAATTTTTTAAAGCAAAGTCTAAAGTCTTGTGTTAAAGTTAAATTACATGTAATTTGAAACATTTTATTTATCTAAATTCTTAAATATTTGTGATGATTGGTCTTTAAAAAAGCTACAAAAAGTACAAGAAATGCTGGAAAATGCACCATTTTAGAACTATTTAAAACATTTTTTTCGGGGGGGGGGGGGGGGGGAGCCCCCCCCCCCCCCCAACTCCATTTTTTTAAACAAGGTCTAAAGTCTTGTGTTAAAGTTAAATCAAATTGAAACATTTTCTGGATTCTTACAAATTTGTGATGATTGGTCTTTAAAAAAGCTACAAAAAGTAAAAAAGAATGCTGGAAAATGCACCATTTAGAACCATTTAAAACAAAATTTTCCGATTGCCGATTGGTTCTAGATAGAACTTTCAATCAAGTGTAACATCGGACATAAACGGAAAGGGTTTGCACTTTTTGTTTTTAAACAGTTACCACAACTTATTTCTTTTTTTATTTCACTTAAATACAGATTTAAATGAATAATTCATTAATGACGTTTTATGAAATTATTAAACGCTTGATTGTTGTCAGTTTTATTTTTAGCTCACCTGAGCCAAAGGCTCAAGTGAGCTTTTCTGATCACATTTTGTCCGGCGTCCGTCTGTCTGTCTGTCCGTCTGTCTGTAAACTTTTCACATTTTCGACTTCTTCTCAAGAACCGCTGGGTCAATTTTCAACCAAACTTGCCACAAAGTATCCTTGGGTGAAGGGGATTCAAGTTTGTTCAAATAAACGGCCACACCCTCATGCAAGGGGAGATAATTGAGAATTAGTGAAAATTTGGTGGTATGTTTTAAAAATCTTCTTCTGAAGAACCACTGTGCCAGGAAAGATGAAACTTATGGGGAAACATCCTCAAGTAATGTAGATTTAAGTTTGTTCAAATCATGTCCCCCGGGGGTAGGGCGGGGCCACAATGGCCGACCAAAGTTTTATATAGAAATATATATGAAAATTCTTTAAAAGTCTTCTTCTCAAGAACAGCAAAGCCATAATTGCTCATATTTATATGGAAGCATCCCCAGACAGTGTAGATTCAAGTTTGTTCAAATCATGACCCCCGGGGGTAGGGCGGGGCCACAATGGCCGACCAACGTTTTATATAGAAATATATAGGAAAATTCTTTAAAAATCTTCTTCTCAAGAACAGCAAAGCCATAATTGCTCATATTTATATGGAAGCATCCTCAGGTAGTGTAGATTCAAATTTGTTCAAATCATGACCCCCGGGGGTAGGGCGGGGCCACAATGGCCGACCAAAATTTTATATAGAAATATATAGGAAAATTCTTTAAAAATCTTCTTCTCAAGAACAGCAAAGCCATAATTGCGCATATTTATATGGAAGCATCCCCAGACAGTGTAGATTCAAGTTTGTTCAAATCATGACTCCCGGGGGTAGGGCGGGGCCACAATGGCCGACCAAAGTTTTATATAGAAATATATAGGAAAATTCTTTAAAAATCTTCTTTTCAAGAACAGCAAAGCCATAACTGCTCATATTTATATGGAAGCATCCCCAGGTAGTGTAGATTCAAATTTGTTCAAATCATGACCCCCGGGGGTAGGGCGGGGCCACAATGGCCTACCAAAATTTTATATAGAAATATATAGGAAAATTCTTTAAAAATCTTCTTCTCAAGAACAGCAAAGCCATAATTGCTCATATTTATATGGAAGCATCCCCAGACAGTGTAGATTCAAGTTTGTTCAAATCATGACCCCCGGGGGTAGGGCGGGGCCACAATGGCCGACCAAAGTTTTATATAGAAATATATAGGAAAATTCTTTAAAAATCTTCTTCTCAAGAACAGAAAAGTCATAATTGCTCATATTTATATGGAAGCATCCTCAGGTAGTGTAGATTCAAATTTGTTCAAATCATGACCCCCTGGGATAGGGCGGGGCCACAATGGCCGACCAAAGTTTTATATAGAAATATATGGGAAAATTCTTTAAAAATCTTCTTCTCAAGAACAGCAAAGCCATAATTGCTCATATTTATATGGAAGCATCCCCAGGTAGTGTAGATTCAAGTTTGTTCAAATCATGACCCCCAGGGGTAGGGCGGGGACACAATGGCCGACCAAAATTTTATATAGAAATATATTGGAAAATTCTTTAAAAATCTTCTTCTCGAGAACAGCAAAGCCATAATTGCTCATATTTATATGGAAGCATCCCAGGTAGTGTAGATTCAAGTTTGTTCAAATCATGACCCCCGGGGGTAGGGCGGGGCCAAACTTTTGGATTTAAACTTTTCAGTAGTAAACCAATTTCTACTTTTTCTTAGCCACAATGCTCGAGTGAGCGATGTGGCCCATGGGCCTCTTGTTTTAAAAATTCTGTAACTTAGTTCTGCAAACCGGAACCACAACTCTACTATCGCTTTTGCTATATGTCAAGGTTGTTAACCAAAATGAAAGAAGACTTTATTTAATTTACTATAGTACAGTTCTCTGTTATCCTTGGACTTTCAGTAAGGCGTGAATTTTTGACGCTACGTAATTACTGTCTCTCAAATGGTGACCTAGATTCTCATTGGTTGCTAGCTCATCAATATTCATAATAACATAAACAATTAGAATGGTGTCAGTTCGAGTTTTTTTTAACTCTTGAAGAAACCTATTAAAATCCTGAATAGCAGGTGTAAACTTGAATGGTCAACAGATACTTTCCAATATATAGGTTGAATAGAAGTCAGGCCCGCAGCAAGGTTGTTTAAAATAAAGTGGGAGCTTAAAAATAAGAGAGAGAGAGGGGGGGACCGACTATATAAACGCTCCAAGTCAGGTACTTAATAAAGCATCTATTAAGAGGAAATCTGTAATAGCTACCAACACTGTATGAAATACCTTCAAGGTTTTTGTATCTCAGTAAAAAATTTACGAAATTGAAATATTTTTGACATTTCAAGAGGGCCACCGTCTTGTAAATCTACGTAATGATTTTCAATTTACAGCTTCCTATACACATAAACCCCACCCCAACCCCCATTTTACACTATTTTAACTACAAGAATAGGGTGTTATGGCATGATATTCTCATTTTTCACAACTGATTTGAATTTGGTCAAATAACATAGCACAACAAACTGAAATTTACACATTTTTTAACCAATGAAAATCTAGGTCACCATTTAAGAGACGCTTATTATGAAGCTTAGAGAATGCCACGCCTTACTGAAAGTCCAAGGATAACAAAGAATTGTACTAATTACTATGCGAGTGAAATCTGAATATAGTTAACCGACATCGCATTATACCTAGTGTATTCCTATAAGAGAAAGCCTGAACTCTGATGAAAAGCGTTTCGAAATTTATTTGCAAAATTTTGCATCTATAATTAAGTATAGAGGATCGCAATTTTTTTTTTTAGGGGGGGGGGGGGGAAGTGAAATATTTCTTTTGATTTGATTCCCGATAATAGTTTTAAATAGACTTGGGGAACTTAGATTTCATTGGCTTTAATTTTAAGTAAGTTAGTGTGCGAATAGATGTTGGAGATATAATGAAAAATCAATCTTTATGACGCTATTACAATTTGGAGGTGAATTTCGCCGAGAAAGTGTCCACTGTGTACCAGACCCACAATAAACCGACGACATTAACAAACAACGGCTTCTCCTGCCGAGATCACAATCAAGTTAAACGGACCCTGTTGATTTTTCTTCTGCTTTTCGCACGTGTTATTAACGCAATGTTTAATGTTCTCTTGCACAAGACAAAGACAATGGACAATCAATGAAGATTTATCGTGCATTCTGTGATGTTAACTGTGGTGAAAGATCTAGATATACTTTAGTCTCTGGCGACAATGCACGCTTATATAATTTATAAAAGTCAATTACAACATAGGGCCAGATTTCCGCTTTGATGTCAAAAGAGTTTGTTAATTAGTGTATCTAAGATGAAATTGAGCCTGTGTAAGAAAAGGGAGTCTTAGGGTTGCATTAACAACACAGTAAACACATGCAGAGTATGACTGAGGAAAGACATTACAGACTTCTTATAGGAAATTCTAAATCGAGTTGTGCTCAGTTAATTGATTCAAGAGGGCACGAACTAAATACCTCTGTTACGTCGATACCGAACAAAATTTATCAACCTGGGAAGACGTCCATCTGCTCTCTGCTGTCGTTATTGGTTTTTATGAAAATACTTCATTGCTTCCGCTACGATCATGGCAATGTAATACACGACCTATCGTCCCACAAGGATAAATGATTTACAGTCTAAACTGGTTTTCAAGAAAACTTATTCGAGCCCTCTCCTATCAATGCGCCTTAAAGAAAAAAGTCCTAACTTAAATATAAGGAGCAGTAACTCCAATTAAGTGCTTCACATATGCTATCCGGCAATTTATTCTGCGCCATTGTATCCCGCATCTGAGGTTCAGAAAAGCGCTATATGATTATTCAGCCCCTATCTACCTATTGATTTCTCTGTCAAATCTCGCCTTACGCAAAATCTCTCCAAATCAATGCATCTCCAATATGTAATTGAGTAAATAACGAAATCTTCGACACTTTGCTCCTGCGGTGGCCTCCACTACTTGTGTCGGCCCTTCACTTCCGGACACACTGGTGTCTGTTTCCCGGAATATCACGAGTCTGTTGACACCTGTGGATTGGTAGTCATCGACGCTTGTTACACGCGCGGGTATTGGCTACTTCCCAAGGCATCGGAAATCTGGAGGCTCCTCTTTGCTTCCGATCAAAGTTTCTTCAGAGTGTTTTTTGACGTTCACCTATTTTTACATTGTTGTATGTTGTGCGCTGTCGTGGACTTAAATGGCGATGACTGCTCTTGTAGGTGGGGTAGTGACAGATCAATTGATTCATCGTCCTCCCCCGCCCCTCGGGCAAACCATTCCCACTTCTCAGCTACCCGGTCCACTCTCTTTACCAAACGGAAGTATTCCGGCTCATATACATACAGGAGTCGGACCCGGGTCCGGAATATCTTTTAAGAATCATGACACAGTGAAACTTTTTGTGGGACAAATACCACGCACGCTAGAGGAGAAAGAATTACGGCCTATATTTGAGGAGTTTGGACAAATCTATGAGTTGACAGTGCTTAAGGACCGGTTTACTGGTATGCATAAAGGTATGTGACATTCTAAAACTGGTTATGAAGCCTGTATTTGTTTTTTTTCAAGGTATTTACTTCATATTGCCATTTTTGAAAGTTCTGTGTTATGCAGAATTGAACACTGACAATGCAAGTTATGATTTTTAAATATCACAAAAAACCTTCGTACTTCATGTTAGCTTATTCTTAAGTTTATTCGGCTATAAGAGTCGTTCTTGTCTTTGCTTTTTGAAAGTTATTGTTACGATACAAATGCCAGATCGTAACAGCTTTGTCATCATAATTAGCCGTGAAAAAGAAAGGAGTCTGTATCAAATAAACAAATTGCAGGAATGCGGATCCGTTCTATTGATACAACCTGTCCGGAATGTAAACACTTTATATGCTATGACGGGAAACACGTTCTCTGGTGTAACTTATGCCAGCAGTACACGATTCACTGCCGAATTTGCCCTGCATTTGTTAAAGGTGACAGAAACATATGTTTGTACTACTCGGAGATACAAACAATTTAACGACTTATGACTGAACACAGATCCCCCTCCTTATCCGTACTCCGGATCAAGGCAAGGCATTAAGGCCTTAAAAACTAATTAAAAGAATGAATGGAGAATTGGATTGCGTAAAGCTCTTTAAAGAATCGTCTAAAATAGTTCCTGCTGTAAGATCAATTTATCGGAGAATTGTTGAATTCTGTTCATGTTACAAAAGCTGCATAGGATTCCGAAGAATTCTGAAATTTATTCTGTTTTACAACGGGAAATTCGATAAGCAGAATTCAATCATCGTGCCGTATATCTAAAGTTTTTGAATCAAGTTCCCATCAAAATGGGGAATTTCTAAGTCTTGAATTTCTAGGTCTTGTTAAGTTGACAATAGATGTTTTGACTAAAGCAAATGAACAAATAAACAAAACTAGAATAATATCAACAGTCAGTCAATTAAAGTTGTTTTATTTCTTCTTCTAAAAATAATGAAGGCTTGTATTGAAAATTACCGTTTGAGTTACTCATTGAATATCTACATGTACAATTTCTTATGAAAAATAAATCCGTGAAACAAATAACTGTTCCATTAGTATCCCCCCCCCCGGATGTAAAAGCTTGTTACAATAAAGCATTTCTAAAACTGAATTTTAAAAAGCAATCATTGTTATATTATAAAATAATTTGATTTAAGTTGTAACACGTCATTTGATTGGATAAAAGATTCAGTTCATATAGTTTAACATACCTTGCCTACGTCACATTGAATTACGTTAAAGACGTATTACTTCGATTGACGTTACTTTTTATATGCTCAGTTTAAAGTCATTTTTCAGGGGACATTGTCTTTATTGTCTTCACTGAAATTAAATTATAAGGAATGAAGCTTAATCTTAACCTGTGTTAATTAAGGAATTAATTTAACAAATAGCTACCCATTTTATACGTTATAAACTGGGTTGGGGCAGTTTACGCTTTATAAACCGCGAAGCGGTTTATAAAAAAGCGTAAACTGTTCTAACCCAGTTTATACCGTATAAAATGTGTAGCTATTAATTTCATTGCTTATAATTTAATTTTCATTTATTCGCTGCAAGAAAAAAAGATAATTGTTCTAATAAAATGACTTCAATTTGTACAAAATTTGAATGTAACGTCAGGCGGATTAATACGTTTTTGACGCAAGTCATTGTGACGTATGCAACCCATTTTATACGATATGAAGTAAATTTTTTATCCAATCAAATAAAGCGTTACAGCCAGAATTAAATTATTACGATATAACATAACTTTGGACAGTTTACGCTATTTTTATAAAACGCTTCGCGGTTTCTATAACCAAAGGACCTTTATACAATAGTCAAAGGACATGTACAGGTTATATAAATAGCCAAAATACATTTTTGGTTATAAAAATAGTTTAGGGTTATATAATAACCTAAGTACATGTAAATGTTATGTAATAACCAAAATACATGTAAAATATAATAGCCAAAGTACATGTATAGATTATATAATGGGCAAAGTACACGTATAGGTTAAAAAAAAACCAAAGTACAAGTATAGAATATAAAATAGACAAAGTACAAGTATAGAAGATAAAATAGACAAAGTACACGTAAAACATATAAAGTACTTGTATAGATTATAAAATAGACAAAGTACAAGTAGAGGTTAAAAAAAGACTAATTACAAGTATAGGTTAAATAACAGACAAAGTACATGTATAGGTTATTAAATAGACAAAGTACAAGTATAGGTTATGAAATAGACAATAGGTTATATATTGAATGTAAATAGCCACAAACCATGTTCTTTTGATGGCGATTGTTAGACGTTTTTTTTTAATAGGATAAACTACTGCATAGAGTTTAAATGCATACATGTAGTCTAATGAATGTTTTAACACTTTTGTGATACATACATGTACATATACAGTCATTAACTTTATTTATTTTATACATGTACCTCCCCTTAATCGAAAATATGGGGTGTATAGTTTTGCCCTGTCTGTCCGCTTGTCTATGCTGTCTATTTGTCAAAAAAAATTCAACCCTGTCCATAACTTCAATTGATTGAAGCTATGGCTTTCTATTTCACAAGTGTATTCCTTGTGACAAGACCCTTCTTTTGGTGCCTTTTGAACTTTTACTTGGAGTCTGACCCAATGTAGCAAAACTTTAACCTCGGCAATAACTTTTGAACAGTTCGTTTTCATAATTCACGCTTGTAATCCTTGTGACAAGACCTTACTTTGGATAGCAACAACTTTGACTTTTTGATCTAGAAGACTGTCCGACAATGTACTTTTAAATCTTGGCCATTATTTTTAAACAGGTGGTGCTAGGACTTTCATGAATTTTTAACATTTTAAGCTCACCTGAGCTGAAAGCTCAAGTAAGCTTTTCTGATCACCCATTGTCCGTCGTCCGTCCGTCCGTCTGTAAACTTTTCACATTTTCAACTTCTTCTCAAGAACTACTGGGCCAATTTTAACCAAACTTGGTACAAGGCATCCTTGAGTAAAGGGAATTCAAATTGTTAAAATAAAAGGCCAAGCCCACTTCCAAGGGGGATAATCAAGAAAATACAAAAATAGTGTGGGGTCATTTAAAAATCTTTTCAAGAACAACTGAGCCGGAAAAACTGAAACTTACATGTTTATAGAAGTATCCTAGGATAGTGTAGATTCCAAATTGTAAAAATCATGACCCCAGGGGTAGGGCGGGGCCACAATAGGGTATCTAAGTTTTAAAATGAAATATATAGGAAAACACTTTAAAAATCTTCTCAAGAACCACTAGGCCAAAAAGCTGAAACTTATGTGGAAGCATCCTAGGGTAGTGTAGATTCTGAATTATTAAAACCATAGCTCCCAGGGGTAGAGCGGGACCACAATAGGAAATCCAGTTTTGACATAGAAATATATAGGGAAAAAACTTTTAAAATCTTATTCTCAAGAACCACTCGGCCAGAAAAGTTGAAACTTATGTCGAAGCATTCTGTGGAAGTGTAGAATCAAAATTGTTCGAATCATGACCCTTTTGGAATGGGCATGATCAAGATAGGTATTACAGAGGGGGAATCTGTTAAATAACAGAATGACCAAAGTTACTCAGGTGAGCGATGTGGCCCATGGGCCTCTTGTTTATTTCTTGTGAGAAGGCCTTACTTTCAATAAGCACATATTGGATTTGCTTTTGAGAATGTTTAAGTAACTTTGCTATTACGGGGTGTCAGTATATCTCAAAATATTTCTCAACACGTCCTGGTTTCCTTTTCTTTCATTTTTTCACTTCTCTCTTTTTTTTTTTAATTTTTTTTCCTGTTTCTTTCTTTTTTCTTTTAAATTTGAACTAACAAATGCTTTTCCTAAAGTGTTAAAGTTTGCCTTTTTTGAAGTCAGAACTCATTTACAATGCAAAGGAACAAAAAGAAACGAAACATAATTTGATATATAAAAACAAGCTTGTTTCCTGTATAACTGTCAGAGGATTTAAGGTAGCTCTGTACTTTAAGAATTTTCTGTCAAACTGATAATTTTTCAATTTCAATACCTTGAATAAGTCTTAAACTAACTAAAACACCCATAAAAGGCATATCTTTGCAGGTTAATTTTCATAAAACATGTCTCAGAGCACATACCTCTAAAAACTCAACAGCCAAAATTGAACATAAAAAAGTGTGATATCATATTTCTCTTTGTTATGCACCAAATCACATCAAATTTATGTTAAAACTTATGAAGATCAAAAATATTCATTTGCCAAGAGAATATTTGAAATCTTTACTGCAAAACATTAACAAATTGATGTTGAGTCTGTCCATGTCTTTCAGGAAAAAATCTCAAAATATCTTTATTTTTTATAATTCTCAAAATTCAAACTGTTTAGATGCCATTTTTTCTTTAAAATTATTAAGAATTATATCTAATGTTAACAAAATCACATACTTTATTATGGTTGACCAGGGAATTTTTAACAAAACAGTCTTTTGAAGACGTATACCCCCATTTTTTGAAATATCAATTTTTTTGAAGTATTCATCGCAAAATTTTTAAAAAGTAAAAATTAAATGGATGGTATAGGCTCTAAATCAATAAATATAGATCTCAGGTTAGTTTGCTTAAAAGAAAATTAAAAAGATTTAGGTCCATAAAAGCAAGTAAAAATTTTGTGTCTGTGTTAATTTACTAAATGACGTATAGATCTTATGGACAGAGTGCAAAGTGTTAATTTCCATAAATAATGTATATTAAATGCTTTGTATGCACAATAACACTATAATAAACAAATATTATACTTGCTAAATCATTTTCAATCACCCAAAAAGATTTTATATCAACAGACAAGTGAGAATCAGAATTTTATATTGATGTGTAAAATTAGAACCGGATCCGTAAAAGTGTGGGCCTTCCTTAAATTTATTCTAACATCAGCAAGCTTGGTTTGTTTTAATGGCATGTTCACTGTAAATTTTGTGCTCACTGCACATATACCGTACTTTGCTGTAATTAGCTTTCTCTTAATAAGGTAGGAGATAATAACACATTAATGAAGTGCGATAAAGAGAGGAAGTGGAGCATATTCAGTGGCCCGAACCACCTGCGGATACGCGTAAGAGAGTGTAATTTCTGCCTGGACAATTGCCAATTAATATAATTATAACTTTTCTGTTTTATTCGTTACCAGAATAGACAATGATTATACAATAATCCAGATGTTTAAAAACCGAAGGATAAATATTACATAATATTATATATCAAGTATGGGTGGAATTATTGCTGAAAAGACAAAGGATGAGTGCACTTAAGCACAGGTACTTGTGGACAGGACCCCCCCCCCCACCCAAGATATTCAACCCCGGGGCTTATTTGACATTTTTTCACAATTTATATTTAGTACACTTATTCAACATGTTTACAATAGGAACAAATCGTCAAAACCCCAAAATAATCGCTCCACAAAAAAATACCCTACTATACATTATAAGAGAGAAAGTTAAGCAACTTCGGTTTGTTTACGTTTAGGTAAACGCAACGGAAGTGCCTATTACTATTATGATAACACCCGAGATGATTATTACGTCAGGCAAAAACTCTCTCGGACGTTATCCTAATAAGTGTAACATTCTCTATGCACTTCCGTTGCGTTTACCTAAGGAAATTTCAACATTCTAACTGGAATGCTGTTTGTGTGATTCTTACGAGACGCAGGGTCAATTCGATAGCATTGACGGAGACAGAAATATATGTAGAGACAGTGTGGACCGACATTTTAGGTGAAAATGAAATAAATACGTTTTTAAACCCAGAAAGACCAGTGGGGGTACAACGTAAACAAACCGAAGTTGCTTACCTTTCTCTCTTATAATGTATAGTAGGGTATTTTTTTGTGGAGCTATTATTTTGGGGTTTTGATGATTTGTTCCTATTGCAAACATGTTGAATAAGTGTACTAAATATAAATTGTGAAAAAAAGTCAAATAAGCCCCGGGGTTGAATATGGGGGGGGGGGGGGGGATCCTGTCCACAAGTACCTGTGCACTTAAGCTATGAGAGTTGGGTCCCGGTGTTTTGCGCAAAATAAATCCCGAATTTTATTAAATTTATGTTTTATAGGTATTAAACAATGTCTTAAGACCAGGTTTTGGTTTATTATATAACACGAAAGTACTAAATAATGCTGAGCGACACTAGCTTTTGAGACGGGGGTCTAACACTTTTGTCACATTTCTATTGTGATTCATATGCATACCAGCTTTCAACGACATTGTTTACATCGAGCCGCAACTTGGCCATTGGTCTCATTTGCACAGAAAGTGTATTTTAATTTAAACTTTTACATATCCAAAGGACAAAGTTGGCCAAGTTGCGGCTCATATCTAATTTTTTGAAAAAGTCTTTGAACTACCGTCAACTTAGCCACTGAATTAACAGATCCCCAAGTGTCAACAATTGATATTATAATCACTTTACTCATGTGACATTCCACGGTTCGATAACCCAACGCTTTCTTTGAACATTTCATTGTGTTTGTCATTTGAAGTTTCTATTCGGACAGATCTATAGTGCTTCCAACTTCAAACTATGGAAGAAATTTGCGCAAATTTTAATAAGGTTCGAAGTCTATATGCCTCTTATTTTACTGTGTATTTTTCGTTAGGAGTGTTTTGAAAGAATTCTGGTATTGGTAGTGAGATTAGTAAATATAGGCTCATGTTGCCTCAGTATTATGGTCTGCAGGGCGATACATCTACTCCATCATATGTGCTATTGTTTACATTCCACATCCATGCAATTTAAATGTCTCCGCCTATTTGCGGGTACCTTAAATTCGATAGTGGTCCCGTTCAAATTTCCGGAATTTAAGGCTTATACATGTTCTTTTCAATGGCATTGTCTTTAATTATAGAAATATGACAAAAAATTCAAGGCATAAATTCAAAAGCATATGCTTGCAAAATAATCATAGATTAATTAAGCGATATATTGTAATGTAAAGATTAAAATGGGTAGTCGAAAAGGTTCCAAACGACGTACTAAAGTGCACTCATTCTTTAAAAACTGTCGTACCTATAAATGACCAAGAACTGGCCGTTTTATGAGCAGATTAGAATGTTATTGGCAACATAAAAGAGTCAGGAGCCCACACAATTAAAAAATGAATGCAAAGAACTTTGTCAATACACTGCGCAAAAATTACTTTGAGTAAGATTCAAGTTGTATACACTCAGATTTGTAAAGGATTGATTCTATTTTTGGCCTTTTAAGATGAGGTTAGAAGGACTCGTTGACAAATAAATGTAATAACGGTCTTTGTGAAGCTGAAGCAAATGCTAGCCCATTCACTTATATATATATTTAGGACAATTCCAAGTTTAGTTTAGACTTTCAGTAAGGCGTGACATTCTCGATGTTACATACTTAGCTTCTGAAATTTACACAGCTTTCCTTCACTGTAGAAATATACATGGGATAGAAATTCGGGCAAATGCCAATTAGTGTATCGAATAACCGATAACATTGCCTCGTCCGGCAAAGAGGTGGAGTTTAAGTCGTCTCATCGGTGTCAACAACAATTTAAGGATTTCCATCCCTAATGGGACCTAATTCCCTACCCTTAAATGTCCGTCAAGTACATAATACACTGATATTATATTAAAGCATTTTATAGTGGAAAAGGATTGGCCGCTAGAAAGTTTTAAAAATGTCATTAATTAAGCAGTAGTTAATTAACAAAGATTGCATTGAAGTCTATGGGGAAAAACGTTTTTTCAAAATAAAAATTCAAATAATTTGAATATCAATAAATCCTGCGGTGGAAAGATGCATTGAAACATTAAAAATAGAATGGCAATTGAAAACAATTTTTTTTACCGGCTAAATTTTTATAATTGATTTTTTTTATTAATTAAAAAAAAGGGGAGATAACTCTCACAAAAACTCAAGGTCATGAATTAGGACACATCCCACTATACATACTAATAGTAATATGTCTAAATAAACTGAGTATACTATTCAATGCCTACATATCAGTTATGTATTCAATTTCACTGAATTTGTTCCCATTAGGGATTGAATACCTTAAAGTTCCTGATGTTATAATTAATTTCTTAACCAATGAGAATCTATTTGCCATTTGACAGACGCTAATTACGTAGCGCCGAGAATGCCACGCCTTACTAAAAATCCAAGCTTACCTGGGAATGGTTCTACAAAAGAATGCAAAATGTATTTTGCAAGTTGATACAAGGTCCAAAAATTAATGATCCATGTACATGTTTATTATTTTGTAGAACCCAACTCCATTTTAGGTATCCTTATTTCAAGTTTTTGCTGTAATGGAAAATCACATATTTTCGTGGAGTCAATTTTTTTCAAGGTTTGAGGAAAAATATTGGTTTGTTGGGATTAGATCTCCTAGCTGGACAATGTTTAATAGTAATGCATTTCGTGGTAGTCATTAATTCATGGAATTCTCCATATCTCAAACACAACTAAAATTAACACCCTACGAAAATTAGTGGTTCCACATTATTTTACCAATTTGTCAATAATTTATTTCACCTATTTAAACTGCCATCATGAGCTAAAGAAGGAATAGAAGGGTGGTTGAAGCTGGAGCGATTCATTTGAGACCAAAAAAAGTATTTTGAAGCAAGCTTTATAATTATGTTGTTTAAGCAGATAAGCGTTTCAAGTTGATACATTGAAAAAATACAAGTTTGATATATAGGGGTTCTGAATTCGAGTTAGGTACCTTGTAGAAAGAGAATATAGGGCCCATGGGATCCATATGTGCAAAACAAGCGTCTGTGGTACATACACAAATGACACAATAACTAGATCACATGAACTATGTCGGTGACAACGTGTCGTGTTGTCGCCTTCGTGGCGCAGTGGTTAGAGCGTCTACTCTAGAGTCGCGATGTAAGGAGTTGAGTCGATCCTTACGTTGCGGGTTCGAATCGGATGAGACCGTATAAACCGAGGTCCCGTGTCCGCAGTAGATCCTGGCACGAAAAAGATCCCTGAGGCTCCCTGCACAATGGCCCGAAGTGCCGAGTATACGACAAAATATTCAGCTTTCCACCGGCAAGTGGTGGCGTCTCCACATAAGTGCAAAATTCTTGAGAGAGACGTTAAACAACATACAAACACACAAAATGCTGCACTACCACACACTTAGTTATAATTATGTAAAAATGGACTCACACCAAATTAAGTTTAAGGTATATGCATGTACTTATACTGAATTTGGTGCGAGTCCATTCAGTCTTGTGTTAATCTTTGGGGAAGAATTTATAAAATTCAGATGACTTGTTTAAGAGTCAAAATCACTTCCTCTGAAAATTCAAATTTTTTTAAGTACAATGTATTTTTAAAAAACACAAGAAAAACGATTTTGAATGTAGTTTTTACAAAACTTAAACGAACTCATGAAATGTACCTGGTATTGGTTTCATTGGTACAGCCTTCATTTGCTCCAGTGAGCCAATGTCTATATTTTTCTTATTTAAAAACACAACATTTGCAGCATGGGAAGCATAAGTGGTTAAAAAAGTAGAGAAAGTGATATCAAGATCACAATTATTCTCCATGCTAGTGAACTTGTGGAGGGGACGCGGCGTTGTATTAATATTTAAGAAGAGCAGATGCACTGGTCAATGAAATTTCTTGACTTGATTAACCAAGGAAAAGGAATATAATGAACTAAGATGAGGCGACTTTCCCTCCAAATCAAATGACAATAAAATTCTGCTTACTGCATGTTCATTGTGATTCATACAAATCGTTTTAATATTCAGACTCTGGATATAAAGCCAATTAGGATCTTATTACCATTATGTAGCGCATATAAAAAATACAAGAATGCTCAAGTTTAATCTAACACGGGTAAAATGATATATATATATTTTGAAACACAACACCCAAATTTAAAGGGGTGAAAATTAAATGCGGGATTTAACTATAGAAAAAAATCTAGGAAATTATACTTTGCCAAATCAGTTATTTTGGATATGATTTTCATTCCATTCAAAGTTGGTTTGAAAGCCTCTGAACAGAAATCAAAAATTAGCATTTTTAATAAAATTACCACAATATTTTGGGTTTTCAAGGTTTTGTACCTATTAATTATAAGTACACAAAGTCCGGAAAAAATATCCTTCTTTCTCTACCATAAGGACAGTATTTAGTAAATTAACAAAACTTTTATATATATATAAAAAAAGAAAAGGGAAAATAGCAAATATACATGTCTATATACACTTTTGGCTCATGTGTCAAAAGCATGAACGATTTTAACCGCAAAGTTTCAAGTTGTTTTCATGATGAAAAACAGGCATTTAAAGTTACAAATAATAGTAATAGATTAATAAGGATTAGTTGAAGAAAGCTGACTAGCACGTTTTAATTGAATTATAAGGAGGATGTTTTTTATGTGTTACTTTATATTTTAGAAAATACATAAATTTAAAAAGTAAATTTACAAAACAATGATACTTCATTTAAACTTAAAATGTTATCTTTAGAACTTAGAAAGTAACACATAACTCTAAAACATCCCCCCTTCCGACCATTCAATTAAAACATGCTAGTCAGCCTTGTACAAATAAGCAGCCCGAATTCTACCATTGTAAGTTTAAAAAATCTGAGCGAAATAAATATTCTTGTCCTTTTTTAAATGCCTGTTTTTAAATTGTTGAACAACAGTGAAATGACTTCCGGTCAAGGAACTGTCATTCATGCTTTTGAAACACATGAGTGAAAAGTTATGTAGTGTGTATTTGCATCTGAGCTCTCCCTTTTCTTTATTTTGAAAATTTCCAACATTAGCAATGAAAATGCGTGCTTTCAGTTAATTTGAGGAAATACAGGCATCACATCCGGAAGAGAGAGAGGGATATTTTTTCCGGACTTTGGGTACAAGACTTATAATTAACAGGTACAAAACCTTGAAAACCCAAAATATTGTCAATAATTTTATTAAAAATGCTAATATTTTATTTCTGTTCAGGGAGCTAAAAAACCAACTTCCGGTAATGGATTTAAAATCATTCAACCGTTAAATAACTGATTTGGCAAAGTAAAAGATTTCCTAACTTTTTTAGTACATAGTTAAATCCCGTATATAATTTTCACCCCTTAAATTTGGGTGTTGCGTTTCTATTGACGGTGAGTATATTTTGAGGTCACTTTCTTCATTAAAAAATGATAATCATAGAAACAAATCTAAACTGTATGTTTCCATCGGTTGGATATGGTTTGCTTCAATCTATCTGAAAGCCTCTGCTCCTATTTTCTATTTACCATCAGGAATTGTCCGATTTCTACTTATAGTACACAGAGTATACCCTCTACCATAAGGACAGATAATACAAACAAAACTTTTATATATATATATAAAAAAAAGAATGAAAATAGCAACTTGAGTCATGTCTATATGGAAGTAAAATGAACGATTTTAACCGCAAAGTTTCGAATTGTTTTCATGATGAGATTTAAAGTTACAAATAATAGTAATAGATTAATAAGGATAGTTGAAGAAAGGTAGAATTTTGAACATTATAAGAGGTTTTTAATTTCTTTATATTTTAGAAATGTATTAGTACAATTCTCACTTTTTTTTACACTACGTAATTAGCGTCTCTCAAATGGCGAATAGATTCTCATTGGTTAAAAAATTAATAACATCAACAACGTTTTAAATTGTTGATGACAACAATGAAATGACTTAATCCCCACTTCTTTGAAGTGAAAGTTGCGGGTCCTTCGGATGAGACCATAAAAACCGAGTCCCCGTGTCACGGCAGACGTTGGAAAGATAAAGATCCCTCACTGCGCAATGGCCATGGGTGCCGAGTAAAGGTCAAAATTTGAAGACCTTCTCCGGTATTTGGTGACGTTTCTTTCTGGGTGAAAAATTCTCGGATGGGACGTAAAACAACATACAATCAATTAATCATCCGATAAAAATCTGTAGACAATGCAGTGTGGCATTAATGGCCTAACAATGAAAGGCTTCAGTCAAAATTCGACGTAACGAGATTGAATTTACCAATACAGTGACCGACCACAGAATTTGCAAAATGTTTGATTTAGCCTCCCTCGTTTCAGAAATTTTACAGGATTTGCAAAATATATTTTTAAGCGATATTATTGAAGTCGTTTTATCATCAACTTATTATTTAATAGCCGGTCTCATTTAAGAAGCTGTTCGTGAATAGAATTAGTTCTTGTATATCAAATTCGACTTATCTAGCAGACGTAACCTTCATATGCAGATGATTTAATTACAAAATAAAATTTATTTTTTTTAACGTTAACGATCCATCTTAGAATGTTACTGGTAATGATGCAATCCACAAGATTTCATAGTTAAATGTGAGTCGATCTAATATCTAGTCACAGGCTATCTTAAGTCTTGTCTATGTGGCTGTTTACTTTAATGTTTACAATTGAGGAAAATTGTATATTAAACAAACAGTAACTGTTTTATAAACTTGGTTTATAACATAAACATTGATCTGATCACATGTACACACTTTGATATCTTCAATGTTATACATGAAGAGCTGGGTAGTCTTTTTTGCATAGAAAATCACAAAGTAGATCAACTTCCTTTACTATCTTCAATCTTGCCTCAAGTGAGTCTAATGCGTTATGCCCCCGTAATCAAAGATTGGGGATATATTGTTCGCGCGTTCTTGCACTTTCCGTCCGTCTGTCTAGATGTTTGTCTGTTAACCTGGCTGTCTGTTTAACCTTGCCCATAACTTTGGTTAGAACTATGACTTTCTTTTATGTCAGATGTATATGTCATGAGATAAGACCTGTCTTTGGGCATTGCGAGAGTTAAGTAAAAATCGTCAATTTAGTATCCTTGCCATCAACTTTGTACAACAATACTGCTTTCGTACTTCATATCTATATTTACAGTGACACGACATTTCCGTACGTATACTAATTACATGTACATATATTTTTGGCCTTTTAACCCTGACCTTGCCATAGAAAACCTTTTGCCTTAACTTTGAACAATTTGTACTGGGGCTTTCATATTTTACAGGTGAATTTTTTGTTACAACCTTCCTATGGATACCACAACTTTGACCTTTTGCCCTTGGGGTTCTACCCACTTTTTAAAAAAAATACTGTTTGTCATAACCTTTATACACTTGATATCTGGGATTTCATATTTCACAGGTTTATGAAATTACACAAGTCCGCTCTGTGGAAATTAGCATTTCTAATGTCTTTACCTTGACCTTGCAGTTGAAATAGCATTTGAGAAACATTAACTTTTGCCTAAGGCTGCCATATTGGTTCGTCAGTGTTCCACAAACACACATCTTGTTTTTCAGCAAACATGTAAAAAGGAAGAAAAGTAAAAAATGCAATGATGGACCCAAAACAATCCTACCTACTCTAGCATTTCGTGTTGCTGTACATGACTTTAAAGTTCCGTAAAAGACATAATGTTACTCGTTACTCCAATAGTAATTCACAACACTAGCCTGAGGACCAATTTTTTCTTCTGTTATTGAGTGTGATCAGCACGCAAACATGCTGAGTCACGTGATATCTATATTTCTGATCATCAAAGAAAACGAAACTAATAAATGTCATTTTCCTTCCTGTGAAATGATTTGTGAGTGGGGATAAAATTAAAAAATACATATATATCAATAAGAAATTATCTTTGTTAATCTGGAGAATTGATGGTATCATTTATAAAACATATGTAGTTATTTTGATAAGGTTAAAAGGTCAAACAATATTTCTATTAAGGAGAGGCCTCGATATCTTCCATCCCCATTAGTATATTGATTACGGTAGATTCTTTAGTTGTGAAGTAGAAAGGTGTTTTAACTACTGTTTGAATTCTAAAGTCCTGAATAAAAAGTAAAAATGAGCCTGTAAGGCAGTTCAGTTACTGACAGGGTCATACTTGAAAGCATTTTAGTCCCCGAGTTGTTCACAATCGCTGAGTTGTTCGTAATGGATGGCCCTAGGAAGTTCAGTTACTGATTTGTTCATACTGGAAGGAAGTACTGTATCTGAGTTGTTCATACTGGAAGGAAGTTCAGTTACTGAGTGGGTCATACTGGAAGATAGTTCAGACACTGAGTGGGTCATACTGGAAGATCAGTTAATGAGTGGATCATACTGGAGGGCAGTTCAGTCACTGAGTAAGGATTGACTCCTTACCTCGCGACTTTAGCGCCACGCGGGCGACCGATGGCCCTAGGAAGTTCAGTTAGTTTACTGATTTGTTCATACTCGAAGTAGTTGGATCACTGATTTGTTCATACTGGAAGATAGTTTAGATACTGAGTTACTGATTGGGCCATACTGGAAGTTAGAACAATCACTGAGTTGTTCATACTGGAAAGAAGTTCAGTATCTGAGTTGTTCATACTGGAGGGAAGTTCAATAACTGAGTGGGTCATACTGGAAGTGAACAATCACTGAGTTGTTCATACTGGAAGGAAGTTCAGTTACTGAGTGGGTCATACTTGGATACTGACCAGCGATGAATATTTTCCTGCCGTAGTCAAATAAGTTTGTGTAATGTTATTGTACTCCACTATCAGTTTTCCAAAGAACGTCTTTATCAATGGTGAGAGGGGGAGATATCGATACCATGCATTGATTCCTTTTTCAGACCGAATATGGCGAATCCAATTTTTAGCCATCATGAAGTTACGAGCTTTAAATGATGATAAAATTGTGATGAACACTCAAGTTATTAAAACAGTTCATGGCAGTTAGTGATTCCATAAAATTCACTTTGATAAAATCACTACACTGAGGAAGCTACATGGTAATAGAATTACTATTTTTTAAAGAAACTTTTTAAAGTCAACCTAGTACACCAGCAAGTCATCATGAATGAAAAAGTGAAAAAAAAAAAAAAAAAAAAATCAAAAAACAAAATAAAAACAAAGTCAAATAATGTCAACATAAGGTCCCCCAGATCTCTGCATTATGCAGCAGCTAGCGGCTATACATGTATATATATACAGTGTGATTATTCTTTACATGCAATGTAGATAATGCTAAAAGATTCCTTACAAATTTGTAAGACTTTCACATAAGTCCAGATTTTTATTTCCAAGTTTGTATGAATAGAGAAACCCGTAGTCATGCAATAGCCAAAACCATGAGTTTACTGTGGCAATTGATCATAAAAAGCTAAATTAAAAAGAGAAAGGGGAAAAAGATCACTTGCTGCCCGCATTGTTACATACTATTGTAATATCGGTAGATCACTTTACCCAACTGTGTGAAGTTGTTCTGCTGTAAAGATAACGGCAGTACAAGATTTTTGAGATCCATATTGTCGATTCATTTTTATAATGGTTACAAATTCAATTTCGTCGGTCATTTACCAGAGCACACACATTTACTGAGCAATTCGCAGTCGAACAGCCCACTAAAATGGTGCTATCGCTTTTACAGAGTTGTCAAATTGTCAATACTTTCTTTATTTTGGTGTACATCCAAAAACCCATTTACTCCTAGGACCATCTGCTTCATGATGTAACATCACAACATCTCACTATACTTTGCTTCTCTGTTTTATTTTTTGTACTTTTCCAGTGTTAATTAGTGATCTTTATCTGCAATGACACGAAACTGGTTCCAAGATTCATAACAATGAAGAATTCAGATGTTTAAAATGGCGGATCTAAGGTTCCCAAAGAGAGTTGCATGTGCAAGGGCAATAACTCTTGTTGTGCAGGTTAATATTGATGTGTACTTTTGATTAACACAATTACATTTTAAAAGTTTTTTATTTGCTTCGTTGGAAATTTTCATAGGGTTTTATTTGTAATTTTCGTTTGGAAAAAGTAAAATCCACATTTAAAAAAAAAAAAACCCATAAATTCGTTTGGTATCAAGTACCTCTATAGAGTAACGGTATATCCAATAAAACACGAAAACATATCGGCATCCTTTGACCTTACTCTGCCTGTCACTAGGCATTCAGTTTTATCACTCCGAATATAAAACTTGTGTTACACATAAAGAAGCTATTGCTATTTTTACTCACATTTTTGACTTTCACACGTTGATAATATTGTTCTGCTATAAAAATTGATTCTGTTGTTCAAAGTTTCCCTTTGATCCAATTATTTCGAGAACAATTATGTCAGAAGGAAAGAACATTCTTTCGTGGGAGTTTTGACATGTTTTGTACAGCAGTATATTTTTATGGTGCTTCGAACGTAAAATAATGCACTTTAAAAGACGTTCAAGATACCGTTTTGTGAAAATCAGTGGTGTTAACTGCTATATATCTTTACGTAAAACATCTCTTTGCAAGGAACAAAACTCAGAGTATGACTTTTGTCATGGAGTCATTGTAATGGAATAAATCAGAGCACAAGTCCTAACTCTCCTGATTGTATGGAAAATACTAAATCCTGTCTGTAATAGAATGTCGATTGCCAATTCCGGTAATTGACGTTTATGACGTCATAGACAGATTAAGACATCAGAGTGTCAGACCGAGATATTGACATGCGTCAACCACTGGTACCAGATGAAACTGACATAATGAATCCAAGCAGAAGTTTTGAAATTGACATGGTCGGTTCCTGGGGATCAAAAACATGTATTTGACCTGGTGACAGCTAATCAAGAAGTCACTACTTACGCACATAGCTAAATTCAGTTCATTTTCTGTTTCTTCAATAAACTGGTAATGAATGGTAGACTAAAATAAATGTTAGACATTCATTATTAATTTGCTATGAATTAGAAATAAGATAATGTAAAGCTCGATCATAGATCCTGTTTTTTGTGTAGTGCAGTAATCTGCTAAACTAACTAATTGTTGGCTTCCATTCTGCCGACCTATTCTGATCGCTTCCTGGTTTCAGCTGTGTCTCCAAAACCGAAACATCCCTAGTCCGGTTTCGTTTCTTTGGAAAAACACAATACAACATGATAATTAAATATGATTGATATAATTAATTATATTCATTTGAATATTTGATTAAACTTATTACGTCAAAGACATAGACAAGTCAGTGACTCTTTTGAAAAAGTTGATTTCATTCACACAATATTTTACACTCGTATTTATTGCAAATCAGTCAATATCTAACTAGAATTTGGAAATTTAATGCTTTTGTGGCATCTGATTTAATTTTTAATTTAAAAAATATAGGTTCATTTTTATCTCTGATAAGAGATTTTAACTATTTAATGACATAAATGTCTATTATTCCTTTATAGAAATACCAAATTAAAAAAAATTCTTTTTTGATAAAATTTTGCATGATAAAATAATTGCTATAATTATTTGAATTTTACTTATAAAATACATTTCTTTTGGAAAATCATTAAGGTTCAAGCAACATTTTATATGATTGAGCAGAGTGATTATGAACCTTAACAGGTTTTCTTCTAATAATTTGTCAGAGCACTAAATATGTAGAGTTTCACAGGTTTCTTGTTATAATTTGTTAGAGCACTTTATCTGGCCGACCTCTATATACGGCACCAGATGTCCCCAATCGATTCCCCCTGCGCTCTTGAAACAAATAAAAATTTACAAGAGATGCCCTGTAAATCTCGGTCTCGGTAAATACAATCTTGGACTAAAAGCTGGCTTACCGACAGAAGGCGTGTGTGATAGAAGCGGTAATCTATGGAGGGACCGAGGTAGCTATTACTCCTTCTTATCCGGGCGGAGGTTTGACTTATTGGCGAAGTGGACACAGTCTCTTTCAGTTAATAAAATCAGCAAGTATATCAGGGGTGTTTAGTCGAAAGAAACACACATACATGTATTAAGATTAAGGATGTCCGATGGTCATCAAGGAAGGATAACTTCATTTATCATTTAATTACTAAAGTCTAATCATGAAGATTGAAACTGAAATGTTTTATGCTAATGTACATGTACAAGACATTTTATTAAAACGGTTCAAATTAAACATATTCAACCTTCCAGTAAATTGAGATTTCCTACCTTTGACCCACTAAATCAGCAATATTTAAGAGTCAATGAAACTAAAACTATGAAGCTATATAACTGCAAGGTTTTTGTGTGAAAATATCCTAAAAACATAACAGATGGCTGGTGGCTGCAATAAGTTTGCACACATTGCTGAGTAAACAGACATTCGTGATGGCAAGTTTTGAAGGGGGATCCCGGAATTTTCATCTGAGAGTCAATTTTCGTTATGATGCCATAAATATCAAAATGCAACTTGATTTTCCCCTTGTGTTCGGATGGATTTTAGACTAGATAATAGTCTGATTTTTTTTTAAAGGAAACTATAAAAATTATTACCCTTTAACAACAAATTCTTTGAAGAATGTGCATCATGCAACTTGCAGATAGAAATTATGTCAGCGATGAACATATTAAAAAAAAAATATTTTTTGCGTTTTCTTTCCAAGAACGTATTAATTATAGCTGACTATGGAGGCCCCGTGTTCTGCTGACGATGTAAAGTCATATGTTAACTTTAAGCTAAAGCTTTTTGCCTGTCAATATCGTAAAGAGTGTATCGCGGAGAGGAAATGGGGTTTGCTTAAAAGCAGGAGGGAAAGCATCGATTGTGACGATTTACGACCGGCTAAGATTGCAGTAAAAAGCTTTATCAATCCCTAACTTTCATGTTAACTCGATTATTTCATTATTTTTCAGTTTCGTTCTTTATTGCTACTCCAGTTATATCTGACATGTGTCTGTGTTTTACAGTATATTTTCTACATCACCTTTCGGAATGAGGTCCAGACTGAATCGAAATAATATTGCACTCCGACTTGTACAACAGACCACTTAAAAGTCCTAGTATAACAAAGACGTTTTACAGGCATAATACTTAGTTTAACATTAAATAACAGAAATTTTTGACTCCACGACGATTAGAATTAAAGTCATTGCGCACTTTAAAAAAAAATTCAAAAATCAGTCAGTCATGGTAAGAGATGATAATTCAGAGGGATAGTCAATGTGCGTAAGAATGGCATATTTTTGAATAAGCACAAAATTCATCATTTGTTCAATGTACTTTATAATTGATACATATAGCATGTCGGGACCATGGATACTTATGAGAAATGAGAGTCCAAACATGTCAGATCTTCCTTTTAATTCAATAACTTAATAAGAATATAACTTATTAAATCATTAACTTTTTAATTTGAACAGGATGTGCCTTTCTAACTTACTGTCACAAAGAGAGCGCCCTCAAAGCCCAGCAAGCTTTACACGAACAGAAAACCTTACCGGGGGTGAGTAGTAACAGAACTATATTTTAAACATATTTTTATTGAATAATACAATAAGGATTGGGCAACAGGCAAGGCCTATGTACACCCTCTCCTTGTATAATAGGTCAAGATACAATAGTAAGTAATAATACATGTACATGATAATCAATAAGATTATAATGAAAAATAAAGATTCACAATCAAGTATTATTTATCAATATTATATTTCAAAAAAGATGACAACCCCCTAACTGTATACATATTATTTACATACTGTTCCAGCTTAAAAATAATACAAATATTTGAGGGAAAAAATTATGCATTTAATAGAGTATTTGATATAACAGTCTTCTTAATTTAGTCTCTTAGAAGATTTAATAAATTCTTGAACATATGAAAATATTTTGCAATTTGTTTGATAAGATTATTGACATTTTCCTCTTAGCAGAATGTCGAGTTCAAAAACAACATCAATATCATTTTAATTGTTTTACCAATAAGTTTCTTTCAACATTATATGATGGGCAGTTGATAAAATAATGTTCAGTATCCTCAGTTTGAAATCCGCACTTTTGACATGATTGAATATCTGATAAAAAATGATTTTTTAAATGTGCAACAATAACAGAACTATCTATATTTAAGGTTCACAATTCCATTGTATATATTGAAAATGAAAATCTTCTTATCATATATTTTCTACCAATCACATAAGAAGTGCACAATCCAAAGACTGTAAAATACTTCACTTCTGTAATACTCAGTAATTAGATATATATACAATGTACATGTATCCCAAAAGAGTTTTCTCTCTTCTCAGAATAAACCTTAATTCACTGGATGAATCAAGATGTCATTACCTCTTATCGAACCGTATTTGTTAAATGTACAGTCATGTATCTCTGTTAACATGTATTTAACTTAATTTTTACATGCATCACTGGATGAAAAAAAAGTTTCCGCATAGCTGAAACTCTGCGGAAACTTAAGTTTACTAATTGTTTACGCAAAGTTTCAGTACTGAAACTTCAAGTTTGATCAAGTTTCCGCAATGCGGAATACATGTATCCCCGAAAGAGTTTGCTCTCCTTAAGGGGAGACAGGGAACATGTCACATGACTATAAAGACATATTACGTCATAATCGGTGATGATGTACTTATTAAACGTTGTTAAAATCAACAGTTCTTGTGTAATTTTATTCAAAATTGTAAAATTGTTTTTTAAACATTTAATTTTAGAAATTATAATTAATAAAGTTTTTAAAGATCTTGCCATCATGTAGATATTTTGAAGTTGCCCAATCCACACACCTGTTTCTCTTTACCCTGCAGTCTGACGTCAGTGACGTCATAGACGTAGTGTTTGAATTCTCAGTGCAGCGAGATCAAGTACACACAATGATCAGTTTTATTTTTAAACAGGTCACAGTCAATGTATCGTGATAAATTTCTGAGCAGATTTTTTTTAAATGAATACTTTTCGTGTTTAGTGCAAATTCTCTCTATTTAGATAATTTTGAATGTTTAACGTCACAATTGATTTCTCGCACTCGGAAAAAAGCGTTTACGTCTAATTCAACGATGCGTGCGATAAGGTAAGCTTCACTGTGATATTTATGCAGTAAATAATTACTATGAGGGACTGACATTCAATCATAAATTTAGAAATATTTATTGACAGAATTTTTTCCAAATGAGGTTTTTGTCGTTGAAGCTGCCTGCAGAAATTATCCCACCCAAATACTATATAAAATTAAAACAATTCCTTTCAGATAATTTAAACACTATGAATATTCTGAAATATTTGAGTATATAGTGTTATCTATCATATTTATCGTTTGTGCGTAAAACTTCGCATTATGGACTCTGTTATGGGCCCGTAAACATGAAGTATCTAAACGCCATACAAACTCTAAACAGGGCGGTATTTGTGGGTCAATATCTTTTAAAGAAGTCAAGAAACATGTACCGTTTTAGGATGTTAAGACATATTAAATTAGTAATATTGACAAAAATTCATTGACAGGAATTTTTTCAGCGAAAGGTCCTGTTCCTCCTTAATTCACTGGATGAATAAATATGTTATTACTTCTTATCTAACCGTATTTGTTATATGTACATGTATCTCTGTTAAAATGTATTTAACTTAAATTTATTCATGTATGTATCAAATATATGTATTCTAGATCTGATGTTGATGGAAAATTTCATTTTATATTTATTTTTTCAAATTACTCTCTTATTAAACATGCATTTTAAAACATCTAATTTTGTAAAAATCTATTTTTTTAAACAATATTTTTATTATTATTTTTTTTATTATTTGTTAAAATGTGCTATCAAATATATCAGGCAATTCAGTAAAAAAAAATTCCTGCCAGCAAAAAGTTTTATTTCAAAAATATCGTTTAATTTAATTCCTTGCTAACAAAACCCATTATTTCAAGTTCCCCAGATAATACATTGAATCTATGATTGTATAGCTGGGACGTTTATTACCTTTTAATCCAACAGTAATTCGATTTTACCGACAAGTTACTTCCCAAAAGTATGTTCATTGTAAGATGGAGCGGTGACAAGATTTAACTCACGAGTTTATTAACAATTCCCCTGACGCTGTGATGCAGTGTTTCGGTAGCTGTTGAAGAAGAAAATGCCATGTTGTGTTTTTTTCTGATTCGCCCACATTCTGTGAATAAAAAAGTAATTAAAATTTTCTGCCTTTTGTAACTGCATATTTTACAATCCTGAAGCGTAGATAAAATTGAAATCGTAAGACATTTCTTTTTTATTCCTTTTAAAAGGATGACATTGGAATTGTTGGGAAAGAGAGATAACTCTTCATCTTATTATCAAGAAATTGTATGACAACGAAACGCGCTGTACCGTTGGAAATCAATACTTTTTTAGTTTCGAAAATTCACAAAAAGTAAAATTTCCCTAGTTATTTTAAGCGCAGTCGATTCCAAATTTATTTTCAAATCAAATTTGAATCATATAAAGATATTATGTTGAAACTTACAGAGTCAACTTCAAACACCAGTCTCAACACCCTTTAATCAAAAGATTTTCAAAAAGAGTACTGAAGGAGCATGAAATATCCTGTGTGTCCACATTTGTAAAGATGAATCACAGGCACTTGTTTAGGTAATAAGATTTTAACCCATGGTATAAATATATTTAAAATTTATTACCGAAACAATTGCCTGTTAGATGAATGTGGCCTTGATCAGTTTTAATTAATAAATGTTTATTCAACAAGTATTTTTGAGAGCTTAAGCAAAGGTTGATCTTACAAATCGTGAAGAACTTTTTCATAATTAGATAGATAAGGGTTTAATAGCAAACTTCCTACACAACGAATTATGTTCAACACGTCTCCCGTATATATGATTGAGAGTTATAGCCCTTTGGTTGAGATAAAAAAAAAAAATTAGAATTTTGATTTAAATTTCGTTTATTCATTCACTTTTTTATTCTTTTAGTTTAAAAGTTCCTATTTTTTTATATAATCAAAAACATTTTTGTTTTAATTGATATCTAAACGACTTTCTATATTGTTATTAAGATTCCGTTACATTCTCTCTTTTGTAAATGAAACCAATAGATTTATATTAAAATTAATGGCTTAGATCTGTTTTTAATTTTTCGAACCTTTTTAGAATCCCATTTAACCTTTTATCTCTTATTAAAAACATATTCCCTCGGGGTTGTTAAATAAAGTGGAGCAAACCTGACCCGAAAAATTAACACGGATCAGATAGTTCTAAATTACACATTTAACACATGATGAAAATGTGTCGAAAAGATTTCCCAGAAAGGTAATGGATGCCGTACCTGTATATCAAGAGCCTAGGGCGGAAGTTTACACTCCAGCGCGTGGTACGGAAGTCGAAGTTTATATTGAGCGTTTAATTAATTGCACGCGCGCTCCCTCATCGTTTACATTAGCAAACAGTGTTTGGAGTAGCATCACATGAGCGGGGGGTTTCTTGTGAAGCGAAATCAGCACTTTAGACTCTTCTTTTCTTCAGAAGAACTGAATAAATTGAAGACAGTTGAAATCGATCAAAGACCGGCTTAGCTTTTAATTAAACTCAGACAAAAACTTACAGCCTCTTATTTTTCGGAAAATGCTTAAATTAAGTTCTGGAGATAAAGAACACGGAAGGTCGTCCACTTCTCCATGGTTAACTAATGATAACAGTTAAATATTTTAGAGATTTTGTCGGCCAGTGTTTTGTTTTGATATTTTGATACGCTGTGATCGCGAAATCAATTATACCTATCATTTAAAAGTTTTTCTTAAAGAAATAAGATAATGGAGGATTTTACGCTAATATATAACTAAGATCTTTTTTTTCCTTTCAAAGAATGTAGGTAATTTTTTCCCCCAACAAAATTTGAACATCTTTTTTGTTATGCTTGATGTAGTGTGACTATATTACTACACCGCCTTGTTTGTTAGCATTTTCCTGTAGTGTATTAAGAAAAGTTTTGTATGAAAACTAAAAATTGTTAAAATGGGGCTGGAGGTGGGGGTAACATGTAGAATTGGCAATTTCTTTTTACTATATTGAGTATATTTTTTAGTCGTGTTCTAATTGTGTTCTGGTCGATAAATTCAAATCTGCAGTGAAGTTTCTGTTATTACTGCAAGGCATGTTTAATCATTATGCTTTATCTCTCCTAGATTCATTGAATATGTAAATTCTACTTTACACTAAAAATAACAAAAAGAATGGCATTACAGTAAAATTATGCAAGCTATTGATTTGTGTGGAATAACTGCCCGCACACTTCCTTTCTGGTTGTGAGTCATATCAAATATAGCGACAAGATCCAATATACACAAAGCATATCCATCGGAAACGTACTCACCTATATGTATCATATTGAATACTAATTAACAAAATCAAATATGTTATTGTAAAGATTGTGTAAAATATGTAATTATCTTTAAAAGACAACGGAAAATCAATACAAGCAAAATTTGACGAGACATTCCGATTGTTCGGGCATATTTCTTGAAAGAATTTATTGTATATGTTTGTTTGTCCTCTTAAAAATGGCTTAATTAGTGGGTGGATATGATTATTTTCTTTTCCAGAAATTGACAAATTGAACGTATTGATAAAATTTTAAAAAGATAAAATTATAATTTCGTGACTATGAATAGCGTTTTCATGAGTATTTTATGTCAGAAGTCTAACACAGTATTTTTAAAAAAAATTGTGGAGAAACAATATCGTAAAGAATTACTGTATAAAGAAGTTGTGCATAAACAATTAACCACATTTCCTGTTGATTACCTTGTTTCAAGTAGACTTTAATTTCAGGCTAAAATACAAATACGCATAGCTTTATAATCTATTTGATTCTGACCTTACATAATGAATTTGGTATATATTTACTTCTAAAGTATTGGACCATAGTCTCTCTCTCTCTCTCTCTCTCTCTCTCTCTGGGTGTATAATTAGAACAACGTTATTTTCATATAGCAACGATAATGAATATAATTTTACAGAAATTTACATTTAACACGATACAAGGTTTTTATTCAGAAAATCGTTTTGTCGTCCGTACCTAACGAGGATAGGTTTAGTTAGTGGTATTATTTTGGACAGAGGGTATATGATTCCAACTGCTGTATAATTACTAGTCTGCCTCCTCCGTACGTCATGAGACACACAGTGAATTCTAACACCACTAATTCGGAGTCCCTGCTTCAACCAATAACAGATCATTTACCCGAGAAAACACAGATTTCCAGGTAGCATCGCAAATGAAGAGTTTCCATGGTAACGTTTTCATACCTTTTGTCAGGTGTGTATATAATACTAGATAGTTGTAGGTCGTCGCTCACTGGCAAAAGACAGAAGCACGCGTGTCGTGTAATGATCCATTCCTCAGTTTTTGGATCCGCCACCTCACTTCGCTCCCCCGACGGAATCGCAAGTTCCCTCCACTCTTTGTACCCGCCTCTGCAGATACAGGTAAAACTTCTACCCTAGTGCTCTGACTGTGGTAAAAGGGGGAGGGTTTTATACGAGTTTTAGTCATAACTATATAATATTACATGTAATTGGGTATCATAATACTCCTGAAAGTTCTGTGGTTTATACATGTTCATAAAATGTTTGTATGTATCATGATGTTTCAAAAGCTAATATCACTTTCCCTTTCTTCTCTCTCTCTCTCTACCAGAAATTTTACTTGCCGTTTTTCAAACTTCGGACTACTTTTTTTACGATAATTTCATTTTATATCATTGAATTGTCCTGACATTTCCTTTTCCGCTGGAATGGTATATTGAACGTCCATTAAACTGTATAGATAGTTTATTGGCTTATTACCTGTTTGTAGTTCAGAAATAGATTTACGACACGGAAATATTGTCGCAAACTTAAAAAAACAGGGCAAATCAAGCAGGAAGGATATACTCCGCCTCACCTACCCCTGACAGAAAATTGACCTTCGTTTGATTAAGCTTCAAGCATAAAAATTGATCCCCAGTATTTTTGTACATGAAACAATGTAGACTTTATACCAAAATAGGTTTTTATTTAGTTTTACGGCTTTCTCAACGAACCTGAAATAAAATAGATAACTACGAAATACATGTACAGCGCATGCAGATCTTGTTATTGTGTAGAATTTATAATTTGTTTAACATTAACAAGTAACATTTTGTATAAAACACAGAAAATTAGTCAAAGGAAATTAGTAATATTTGTCAACAAATCGATTCCTGTATTATGCAGCAAACAGAATGTTTTCATATGATGAGGTGAGAAAACAAGCAGGGAGATCTTTTTCTGGGAGTAAAGTATCACGGAATGATTTACATGTATTTATCACTTGTAGCTGCAATAGATAAGTACAAGGAGTCAAAGTAGAATCAAAATCGCCATAAAATATCAACTCACCTTGAGAAAATGGTTTGTTTTGTTATTGTTTTGTTTTTCTTCAATTTTTCCCGCAATTTGACAGGGTAATGTTAGTAATGGGAACTACACTGCATGTACACTGGCGGGTTGCTTTCATTGGTGACGAAATCTTAATGGTCAAATACAAACGTGTCCTTCAAAACAACAATACACTAAACAGCATTTGGAAATTTGGGATGAAAACAATCTTATATAGAACTTCATTTTGGGAGAATGTTTTCTAAGCCAAAAAAAAGTTATTAAGTTTTAACATGTAGTATTTTTTTTTTACCATTACTTGTATTTCAAAAAATAATTTTCTATAATCTCCTCATTTTATATCGCTGTTATAGTGTTATTGAATTTACCAAGTTTACCAATTCATACCATCTTGGTTTACAAATCGAGTGAATTTATACATTATAAAATATATATAGTAGTCTAGAATGAAACAATTGGAATGTGAATAAATCTGAATCTATACATGTGTATCAATTGTCGTAACAGAGAGCCAAAGAGTTCGATGTGAATTTTATTTTTTTAAGATGGCAGAGAGGATCAGTTGCTTTGAGGCTTTAGCGCTTTATTTGACTTGCAGATTCTGTAAACTGTTGTACAGAATTGTGTTTAATGAGGTCAGATTGCCAATAAAGCTCAAGAGGTCTTCCATATACTTATAGAGCAATGTCGGCTCAAATTTCCCTGTCTTCTGTTCACCTTTAAAGCCGTTCATCGCCATAAACGTCAAATACTTTTATTTTTGTCACGGTATTTTTTCAATAAAATCTGATTTAGATTTGATGATCACAAGTTGCGGTGTTATAGGTGCTCCGTTTTCATTGGTTATCGGCGCGTGTCTGTCGCACGAACACAAAGAAAGGGACAGGTGAAATTCGAAGACCGAACAAAAAAAAGATATAGTTCATACCTGGAGAACGTGTAAAACAGCACCTGTAAATTCTGTTTATATCAGCATTCTTTTGAAGGGAGATTTAGGGAGGGAAAAAAAATAGGTCGCTTTATTTTTAGATATAAGTGGCATTTTCTTTTTCGATTTGCTTGTAAAACAGACAACAATAAATAAATGAGCTGATGAGTCAGTTCGTCTTAAAATAAAAACAGCCTCCAAGAATGCGGACGTAAGTCTCAACTCAAAAAACGTCTTCCATGTGTTTGTTGTTTCACGAAATTTGCTCGTAACAAGAAGCTTCTTTTTTGTCTGTTTGTAATATTTATAGTGTATTGACATCTGCTACTAATAAGCCTTCAATGTTATTTTTTCGTCGGTTGTTTTTTGAAGATGCTACGGATGAGTTAAACTTCATCTCTTCTGGGCATATCTTCATTAGTTTGGGTTTGTTTCCGAGAACATGCTTCTATTAGCCAAATAAAAAAGACAACACAGCATGTTTACCTGACTTTGTAGAAAAATAACCTTGCTTCAGAATAGTATATAATCTCAAATTCCAAAAAGAATAGTTATTTCTAAGTCACGCTGACAAAATATCTCCTTGATTTGTCATTTACACCTTTTTAAGCTTCGTACACACAGTTCCTGCAGATTCGATGCTAAATACACTCATCCTCTTTATTGCATAATTCTATTCTAGATTCATGTACTTTAGTAAAATATTGATATTTGTGGTAAAGGAAATAAATGAACATTAAGGACAGATGCAGCAAAGATACTTTTTAATAGAAATCTATGTAAAGAGCTAGGTTCACTTTATGCATAAAATGTCTCTGTCCTAATAGCAATTAATTGACTTTCATCCTCCTTCCCATTTCATGCACATGTATCAAAATAAAGTAGAGACTTAGTGCTTTCTTCTCTGTTATAAAATTTCTTTTTCAGAATATAGGTATTAGAAAACAGGCTTTTAAAAAATGCACTGTTCTTGAATTTTGCAGAAAATATGCGTGTTCGACTACAGTTTTTACAAAATGAGTTATCTGTTCATCCTCCTCAATATAAATACATAATTAATACATTGTATTTTAGCCTTGGACTCACTTTGATCGAAGATGAAAGCATGTTCTTATATGTTAACTTCCTAATTTGACTGATTGTTTTTTTGTTGTTTGACGTCCCTTTCGAGAATTTTTCACTCATATGGAGACGCCACCACTTGCCAGTAGAGAGCTGCAAATTTTGACCTATGCTCAGCACTCAGGGCCATCGAGCGGTGAGGAATATTTTTCGTTCCAACAGGTTCTCTGACATGAGACCTCGTATACGGTCTCATCCGAAGGAGCGGTCTTCACGTCACGAACTCATGTCGTAAGGATCAACTCCTTACACTGCACAACTCTAGTGCAAACGCTTTAACCATTGCGCTACTCTGAAAATGAATATAGTATTTGATAAAACAGCAAATTTTCACTCTACGGTATTCAAACATTACAAAAGTGACAACATTTCGGAAAGGATCATTCATTATCAATAATTTTCCGTTGCTGGCTTACTGACCGCGGTGTTATATTAACGTAGCGGACAATCGCTGGAAATAACGACTACTCCCTAAAACAACACTTGACATCAGTTACCCGGTACCGAAATCATTAATGTACATGTAATTTCCGTAGACTTTGAATAATCGCGTCTTGGTTTTGTTCACGTATCCGATCTGAATAAAAATTGTTTGGAAATGATTAAACTTTAATGTCTCTTAATTATTTTTCATCTTTTAAGACAATGCGATTGAAGGCCTCACGTGGGATAAGTTATACAATGGAATGAATTAAAGTCGATTAAAAGTTATTTGATTGGATTCAACATTGAGTTTCTTGCAACAGGTTTTATTATGCATTACTAGTGTGTCTTTCTGTAAACAACATGTACATGTACATTGTTGAACGCCTTGTTCTTGATTTCCTATGAAAGGTACCAGAGATACCTGGCGTTGTTACAGACGATTGATTGCTTATGCTGGGGAAATATGCAATGAATGATGCTCACTTCCTGCTAAAGAAGAAGAGAAGGTTTATTATTGAACTGATAACAAGAGATTAAAGATTTACGCGAATTCATAAAACCCCAGTAAGATCAAACGGAGCTAATGTCTTATCGTAATTTGTCTTGGAGCGCGGTATTACTCCCGCCAAAAACAGAAGAGTTCCTTTGACACTCAGAGAGAAGACATTCACCAAATGTTTTAAGCATTCTTACTTCGTGTGCTGTCGTTAGCTTAAGAACATAACTTAACACCGGGAAAACAAAGATTCCACAGCTTCGTCTATCAATAAGAATTATCTGAATATCAAACATGTTATAATCAAACACCGGAGAGCTCAGTAAAGGGAGGCAATCGCGAGCAGTACAGCCGCCTCCACCGTGCGCGACTTATCTGGTAGCGGGCGTTTTATGAGGTGATAATGATTTTCAGTTTTCTTCTTTGTTGAAATTCGACAACTGTTCCACGCAGATTAACGAGCGGGCACGCAGGGCTCCGTAAATCTGGTCTACTAAACGGCCATGGTTCTGTTTTGTTCAACTTCCCGTGCTCGGAAGACATACACAATTAATAAGGTTTGTGTTGGTTCCTTGTACCCGGCAGTGATCAAGTGATAGGAACAGTATATATCATCACTACAACCAACCACTGTACAAGGCATAAAAGACATTGTGTAAATGGCAGAAATAAAAATTATAATTATCTATATATTATACAATTATTGCTGGTTTTTGAGGTCAATACAATGGTTTAGCCATCTGAGGAGTACAATATTCACCGAGCCCTTCGGGCTCGGTGAATATTGTACTTTGAAGATGGCTAAATCATTGTATTGACCGAAAAAACAGCAATAATTGTTTTATTATATGATTCACTGATAAAATGATACAGCTCATTACTTGTTTGCATTTTATTAAGTCCTAGCAGCAAATACAAGAGAGTAGCAGAATTAAAATGTAAATAAACCTTACCAGTCGTATCAATTTGAATTTTTTAAAATCAATTTTAGCAGCCATGAAAGAAATATATAATGTCAGTCTTTTCAAAGGATAAATTTTGAAAGGAAGGAGTATTATCAGGGAAAACTGACTGCCAAAACGTAAAAAAAAATTGTTGATCAGTAAAAGTGTTGGAGGGGTGGGGTCCCTGCATCCCCTCTTACCACCCTCACCTAAAATATATATTCGCTTATGTTTTGTTCACATGAAAATAAAAATCATAGTCGTTTAAATAGCTTTCTAAAACAATTTGTATCAATTTGGAATTCCCCAATCTATTTTTAGATCAATGTAGAGGAAATAAATCCTTGTATTGACCTGGAACGTCACGTGCAGGTCAATACAACGTAATATTTTTCTAACATAGTTGGATCTCAGCCAATCAGAGAGATGGAAATTATTCAATCATATAATATATGAAATTATAGCATTTTCGAAAGAATTCTTGACTTTGATAAGTAGACAGCCGATCGCTATGTTCTATAGAAGTTCAAGATACCGTAATTATCACAGAATCTGTGTTGATCTTCCTGATATATGAACTGATATTTATGCACTTTCATTATGATAAATCTTTAAAGAGTTTATGTGCCTCAAAATTGTTGTCAATAAATTACAATTATATATATCATTTTCTCGAACTTCAAGTTACTGGTCTCCATCGACGCATAACAAACTGAAAGTGAAAACAAAAATTTTGCATTTAAGTCCTTCATTCTTTGGAGCAAGAAATCATTTTGGGATAATTTTCTTCGGAATATGAAGCGCACTACTTGTATTTAAAGAATTTTAAGAAAGATACAGTATTTGTCTGACAACTCGTATATTATGTTGTATGTTGTTTCATCCCCCGGAGATACTGTACCCAGTTGTAGCCATGATACGGACACTAGTGAATTAATCGTACTTGACGATTTAAGACTGATATGTTGTTTAAGATAATTTGAAAAATACTAGCAAATACTTACATGTATCAACGTATCATTGGAGAGTTGAAGTACCGCCTTTTCTAATTGTTTCTAAAGGTTTTGAGCATTTCTGCTTTATAATACCTTTGCATTTATTGTATTTCTTTGATGGTTGTATTTTTTCGAAAATACAGTTTTCTGCAAAATCATGTATACTTTTTCAAGTGCCCCTTTAGAGAACAATTAGATGTGGCACAATGAAGTTACCACTTCCTGTTGAGAGATGTTCGGGAAAATACACGTCCTGAATATCAGAGAACTGAATTTATCTCTTTTCTTTGCCGTCAAATTCTTTTGAAGGAAAGTTATAAAAAAGGAAATTCCTTAAAACTACTCTGAGTAACACGTCGCTCTCGTGCGTGTTCGATTGATGAATTGTGTTGCGTTCAATTTAGAGTGAAGCCTGACACGCTGTTACAAGCTTAGATATGAATTATGTAACAATTTTTGCAACAAAGAGTCTAAAAAATTCAAATACTTAGGTTTAGTAGAGACATCCGCTCGTAAAATTTTGTTAAGTAAAGACAATTTAGAAAGAGAGGGCTGCGTTCTATTCCCGGACGTTTTGTCATTGTCTGAGGGTGATCTGACAAAGCCCAGGAGAACTGGCGTCAGCTTCACATATAGCTCCATTTATTGTCTGTAGAAGTAAACTTAGTTTAATGTATTGATTGAACACTGAGTTTGACAACTTTACAGAGACAGCACTCTTTGTCTTTCTTCAAGGCGCGTTTTATAATGTTAAGTAAAAAACTAAAAATAATTTGTGTTCTCAAGATTTGTCCTTAATTTTTATTTGAATTCGAAGTTGTTAAGCTCTATTAATACAGATGAACGTGTTTCTACCAATTTACCCAAAAAGTTTGGACATGCAACATTCCCGCTTCTACTTATAGGAAACCTTCACAATGACAACTTGTAAATAAATGCCGTTGTAAAGAAATTAAAAAAAAAAGATGACGTCACACGTCACATGACGTCCCGGACACATTTAAAACAAGCTTTGAAAATGCTGGAGGAACCAGGAAATACTAGTTTATCAGAAGTGAGCCATCAACTGGTATTTAAATGGCAAGTTTTCAGTGGCAGAAACTCGGAATCAGAAATGGGCAGTCTGAGAAGAAACTTGTCAAAAAAGTGTTAATGACGTCATAAAAGTGTTGAACGCATCCCTATCCATGTTGTCGAAGCTGTAAAATCGTAGATACATAGGAAAGAAATAAAAAGCAAGGAAAACTAACTTACAACTGTTATCAAAATACTAAGATAAGGCGATGTAGACAAGTGTGAGAAATATTCTGAGAATCTTAAATGACATTATTTCTTACGTTGCACTCGTAATGAATTGTAACTTCACACATCGCCAAAATAAATGTTTTGGCGTATGACAATGTGTTGATTTTATTTTTTTTATTTGTAAAAAGTATTAATAATATGAAGAGTGACATCGTATCTACATATTTGAATGACCCTCGTGATCAAATTTAGCCTTTTTTCACTTAATATACAGAGTTTCACTTGATGTACAGGGTATTCTTTCTTGATATGTTTTGTTTTTACGTATGTCTAATTCTTAATCTGGTGACGAAACCAATGCGATATTTATTCGTTTTTAGTTTAATATCATATTTGAAAATTTGTTTTTGTTTTTATAGATGAATCGCCCAATCCAGGTCAAACCTGCTGACAGTGAAAACAGAGCGGGTATGTCCGTATGTCTGTGTGTTGTACGATTGTACGCATGCGCTTTTTCCTTGGGAAATAAAGTTTCTTTTGCATGAGTGTTCCGTTTTCAATAACGTCATTTGTCATTAAATTTAACCCCCCACCCCACCTCCTCACCCACCCACCCCCACCCCCAAAGGAATGAATAATCATACTCAACAGAATTTTAAAAATAATCCTATTTTTTTTTTATATAATTCTTTTTCTATAACTTTTATAACACTGGCAATATTAAGAAAAACGATGCATGGTGAGTTAGCAAATACGCTTAAAAAGAAATTGCGAGAATAACAAAGATAATCATAGATGCATCTTTACAATTAATGTAAAAAAAATCCTGCAGTCGTTAGACTTGTAAGAATGACATGAAAATCCGTTCCCTTTTCTTAACAAAGATTTCCATAGTAACCGAGGGAGATTTGATGACAGATGACATTTTTCCTATGCTTTTTGATTTGTTTTTACATTCAATCTTTGGGAAAAAAAAGTAATTATGACTCAAAACTGAGAAATTTGTATTTTCATGCTGTTTTAAATCAATATTTTCCCTGGACTGGTGAGATTCCGTTAACAGGTGCTAGTTAGCCCTCAGCTGTAATAGTGCCGTGTAATTGCCGTAGTGTCATTGTTTTCCATTTTTGCAGATATGCAAAGAAATTCTGTCCTCATTGTGCTCCGATATATTACCTTGGAGGACAATAAGCTCTCCGTGGAAACCTATAGAATTATATCTTCATTTAGAAACATTTGTGATTGTCAGATTAATTAGCTCTCTCTGTAGAAGAAATACATTACGGTTTTATATATCAAGTTCATCCCTTAGAAGGACAGACTGCGGGAAATAACCAGTTACGACATAAACTTAAGTCGTATGTTGTAATTTCATTGATTTCTTTCGTGCGCTGGATCCATTTTGTGACTATCGCATTATAGTAACGAAAATAACAAAGGATGTTTTTTCAAAAATGTAATTCATAAAAAATCAAATCAATTTATTACACTGGATAATTATATTTAAATAATTAATCAAATTTTAAAGTATTATAAAAAATCTAATTTGAGACAATTTTTTGATTAAAATGCTTTTTGTAGAACATGGTTGGTTAACTTTTGAAGAACTGTGGTTATGTAAATATCCGTCGATAATGCATCAAATGGATTGAAAATGGGAAGATTTAAGGTTCCTTCACCTTGAAGAATGAATAAAATTGTTCCGTTTTAGATTTGTTTTAAAACGCAAAACTGATATTGAGTCCATAATAAACTAATGAGCGAAATTTTTATAAACATTATGAACAACAGATACGTAGCAACCCAGTACGTATTTAAATGCATGGTCCTAAAGTCCTGGACTATATAAAAAATTCATGAAAAGCTTTTATTAACCCAAACTTAATAAATGGCACAGAAATTTTCCAAATTCTCATGAAAAATTTAAAATCAATTAGGCCTGGGTTATGTCCCAGAACAAAGACCGATCGTAACCCCGGTATTCGTGACCTCATCACAGAGCAGTCGGCAATATGGCGGCTAACAGGCCGGTGGTCATTGACTCGGGCGTTAATCAGTTGGCGGAGCTGGCGGCGCTTTGTTGCCGTGACAATAGTCGCGTGTCCTTTCATGGCCCCGTATCCGCGCAGACGACAGGACAGACGACCGAACAAATGGCATCATGGGAAATCGACTTCCAGATCCATCGGCCTGTCTGCGTGGTCAAAGTCAATTTTATGTTATTTTTATCTTTTTTCAGGGAAATTTCAAGAATTTAGAAACATTCATTTTAGAAAAAAGAATTTAAAAAAAAAAACATCAAAGATTTAAGATCACGAACTCGTTTATACCTTAAGAATTAAACAAGAAAAACAATCAAATTCCGCTGCGCAAAATTCTTTTCATTGTTTACATGTACAGATTCAGATGCAATGCAATACGAAGTACCACATGCACCACTTAGATTTGGCACTATTAAAATTTTGGAAAGCCATTCTTGTAAATAAAACTTCTTCATTCATTTGTAAACATAGGGACTGGTACAGGTTTCCTCCTTCTTTCATTTCAACCTACACAAACTTCAAAGGAATACACTCTGAAACATCCTCTCTATGTTATCCACATCTGTGTTACGTTCGATTCGTTGTTAATTGTCGAAAGCTCGCGAAAATATTTCTCTAATGCACGGCAGGTGAAGTCATTTCACTTTTTAAGAAAAACATTCAACTTCAATTAACCAAGCTAGATGGTTTTCGCAGAATGAAGATTTCCCTACCAATTGTTATGAACTGTCTAGGGCTGCACGGCTCGGTGTACCCCAGTCCCTCATCCATCAAGATGCGAACATAAATTAGCAAAACTATTCAACTTAATAGAGAGGTTGGCTGCAAAACGCATCATCTGCCTCTCTCTGGGATAATCACAAAATTTGCCTTTTTTCTATTTACTTGGTTTGCTTTGAAGAAATAAACTAAGTTTATCAATCTAATATTACTTTCCGTTTAAAGTTTTAAATATGAAAATAAATGAATCGAAGTCGCGGGGTTTCAGTTTATTAATATGTTCATCAATTCATTGTAACTTCGTGCAATGACACGTCACAGTTGTGTACTGTATAACTCATATTCCTTTCAATTTATTTTTTAAAAATGATGTAAAAATTAACCATAGATTATTAGTTGCAAAATTTGAATATTTGTTCTAACATCGCGTAAAACAAATCGTGATTTCGTACAAAGCACAATTTTTGAAATAATCTTTATCATGAAAATATCTGTGTGGGCACTTAATTTTCCTCGCGGTAGAAATTTTGTCGTTTTCCTGTTATTACCTTGTAACCTTGTACAGGTATTGTTAATCAGAGCGTATAGAGCTGTCAAAAGCACTGTCGCACGCGTCTACATTCTCCCGAGCGCGCGCGCGGCGCGTGCCTACATACTGGCGCGTGTCTCCTGATCTGATACAGCCCAGGTGCGGATTTGCTGGGGTGGAAAACTTACAACCAGAAGAAATGTTTGATTTTATCAGACAACTTATAACAAGTGTATGAATTATTAACGGCATTGGGTCTTTTATTTGGAGAGTTGATAGGAGATCTACAACGAAAGGCTAAATAATACATGAAAATTGACGTCTCTAAGTATAGAAATAGAATAGAATCAATCAGTTCGAAAGAAAAAATCAAAACGTGAGACCATTGTTGTTCAAATAAATGTCGGCTACAAATGGGACATAAAATTAAATAAAGAGGTTTCAGTTTACACGTACTTTCCGGGATGTGAAGTCACACAATGGGTTGAGTTTTAGCTGATGTGATTGAATGTTTCTGTAACAATTCGTCGATCAGTTGTGCAAAGATAATTTAAAAGCGTGGGAATGCATTGATTTTTCTAGGGTCGATGGGCATAGGATAAAAAACTGTACCAAAATCGCTAGGGCCTTGTTTGACTGCTATTGATGTAAAAAAAAAATCTCGTACAGCATTAAACTTCTTTACATGTATTTGAAATACATGGTGCGTTTTATTTGTGATGTTTGTGTAAACTGATTGAGATTTCTTTGTTTGATATAATTAAGCCTTCGGAGATCCAAAAAGTAGAGAAATAAAGAGCCATTCCGGGTATTTATTAAAAATCTCATCACCCTCACAAAGAACTGAAATGATAATGTTCCTTCTACGATAAAATGTCCTTCGGGGTACAGTGGGTACAAAACCAGAATGTCGGGTACTTAGTGGCACCACTAATGGGCCCTTGTTTAAATATTTGCACATCTGTTTGGCACCCCGTTATATCGATTTCCAAATAAAACAGTGTCTATATGTAGGATTTGCACGCAATCAAATTTTCGGAAAATAAATAAATAATACACTATGTAACAGAGAACGAAAAAGTACACAATTTTAAAGCTACATGTACATACTTTCTTAAAAGGCGTAAAATTTTGAATTTTCGTTAACAGATACTCAGATCATATCTTGTAAAATAAACATGCTGACATTCTTTCGAATTGGACACAGAATTATACTAAAAAAATAATAAACTTAAATATATTTTTCAACACTTCATTGTTGATTTTTTAATTTGAAAAATCTTAAAGGAATTTCACCAGATGTAGATCATAAATTAAAAAAATATGTTAGAAGTTAAAACTAAGGATCTATAGGTAATCATACTTAACAAATTCTGTTTTTATCTTGCTAAAGAAATAATTTGCAATAAAATTTGTTGTCATTAGTATTATATTATTAAACGTACATTATTTGAGCGAAATAGTTCAACAATGGTCTCTGTATAGCTGTAGAAGGATTTCTCTTTATTTTATTTCATTATACGATCAGTGAGTCTAAATCAAGGTAAAATTGGCATGTTTTGCCATTCCACTGCCTATTTATTGATAATATTGATCACAGTTAAACAAACAAAAAAATTACAGGTAGTGAGGGTAAAGAATAAAATATTAGCAGGTGTCCACTAATCAGAAACCGTAATACATCGGACATATGTCACTTTGTTTGTTGACCAATCAGTGGATGCGATATGTACATGTATTGTGGTTAAGTACAGACAGGTGGTCGCGCGCCGATCCAACACCTTTGATTTCTGTATGACGTAACAAATGACATTACACATACCCAACAAACGTGCAGGTGCCTCCCATAATAAAGTTTATAACAAGTTCATTACTGCTTACATTGGGAAAAAGGATAATGAATAAGGGGTGATTTTAAGCAGTGACACTGATTAAATATATTTTTTACATAATTATTTTATGACTTTCTTTAAAGAATATTATCCCTTTCCAAAAATTATAAAGTATTTTAAACGCATAGCATATTCGACAAGGAATTGAAATACGTATAAAACGATACCTGGGCATACAATGTATACTTTATGTAATCTGGCTTCCGATAGTACGGTGACCAGAAGCAGATTTTCTCTGTAGACCAGTTACATAATGTAATTCAAACCCCCGGACAGGTGACCCGCGGACAACACCTGACGATCTCCATTAACGAACTTCACAGCATCTCAGTTAATTATCTGGTCAGCTTCTGTTAGGTGGTGACTGCTTATGACAAATGCCGTCAAATTACAGAAATGTCGTGAATTCTCGCGCGTGCGCTTGACAGGCGAGAAAATGACAAGATTCAAAGTTTATAACAGTTCCCAAGTTTTCAAAAATGTAGCTTATCCTTGAAAGAAATAGGTTCTTTTTTGTTCGTGGGAAAAACTTGAAGAAATTAATAAATCATTCAATTGTGACGAAAAACATGGTATTTTCTTTGTAAGTCATTTAGGTTTGCTGTTTAAGTTTGAAAGTTTATCACAGTTAAAAAAATATATACGCATGAACACTTCGTGGGAAAATAGGGTTCATATTGATAAAATTAAGATGCAAATAAATATCATGTAAAATTTACACTTTTCCAATGAATAATTGATTACTTTGATTCAATTCGTATTTATATTATTGCACACTCACACCAAAGAAGAAATCAATATTTATAAAATATCGCACTTTTCTATTGACATGATTGAGAATTCAAATCAGTCCATTTATAAATCAATAATTTCAATATCTCTTTGAGGGTCCATCTTTGGTCTTCCTAAAATCCCCATGGAGGTTTAATAGCTACCAGCTTCCGTAAGTGGGTTATACCACTAAAGAGGGGGTGAACAGCTTCTTTGTCTGGGACTGCGGATAATGGTAAACAAAGCAGGTTTAATAGTTTTGCGTAGCGGGGTCTTTGAGAGAGAGGAAGATTGAAGATCTCGCAAGCGGCGGTATAAATCTCGTACGGGTCACGGGACCGTGTCATTCCCTTGTTGTGTGTTGGTGTTGTAATATTGTTGTGATACAAAGCTTATACCGTTATAATTAATTGTTGTGTGGTTTAAACTTCATCAGAAATGGTTGCTGGAGGTATGTTCCTTCATTTTAATAATTTTGAAGTTTTTATCTCTATTTTTTTCTTCTTTTAATATTAACCACAAATCATTTAGATATTATTTAAAAAGTTTTTATTTCTCACACATTGATAACAAATTCTTAAATAATATAATTATATATATTTAAAATTTGCATGAAATATTCGTATTGATTTATTTGTGGCTGATGACATTATGAATATTAAGAAAATCTTAATAGTAATTGAAATTGATACATTTGTATCTAAGTAGCTCAGTGTTCAGTATTAACACAAATGTGTTATTTTCTACATATTTGCACCAGAACTAATCTGTGCGTGATAATTACTGATCTGAGTGATGAGAATTGCATGTCGTGCTGTGCTGATGATTTCAATGGTTATGCGTGCTCTCACTTTTGTTGTTTTCTAAGTAATAATAAAGAAGAGAAAAGTATTTAGTATGAATGGTTGAGGTCTTGTTAAGATGACGTCTTCGCTGTCACAGCCCTGGGAGGCATTGTCTTATCGATCAGGACAGAGGCAGCACATCAAATATTCATAGATTTCCAATACAGTCCATGTCAATGGTATTTCTAGGAATTCTAATTCAGCAACTTATTTTTCTGCACACGTGAACCTAGAGCATCTCTGTGTACATAACTTAAACATGCGTCAGAAAGTATTTTGAAAAAAAGTACAACGATAAACAATTAATTTCTTTTATCACATATAACTATAGCGAGTAAGGTGTACATCAATGTTATGTTTATCAATCAGACATCTTATCTAGGCTTCCCATGCATGCGGATTAGGTGAAAGTGTTATAGACGTCTTGAGTTACAATTTTCTTCAAAACTAGGGAAGATGATAAAAATTTTACTGGAACGCCAACAATTCTGAAGAGCAGCCGATGGATTCCGCTCTCCTAGAACTCGTTAATTCTATGCCCTGAAATATTCCTTTTAACATGTTTAATCTGTTTCAAAAGTTATGGAATAGGAGGAGCAAAAATCAGGAGGAATGTGCTTTGTCAATTCATCTCACACTCTTACCCCTTCCATTTTTCTTCCCGTTGGATTGGCGGTAACATGTGCACGTAATCAAAATTCATTTTCACTAGAATCAACTTTATCTTCTGCTACTGACTGGCTCGCGGTCATAAGGTCAAGGAATTTGACGAGGTTTTAGTGGTTATACTATCTTTTCATTAAAACCCCTCCCTCGCATGCAAGAAAAGATGCAGACGATTTTTTTTTTTTTGCACTTCACTGCAAATTTAAATGGGAAATTTGTATTAAAAGATGTGTGTGCTACTGTACTTTCAATTTCCCCTCGAGTTGCAAAAATATCAACCAACAACTTTCATCGTGAAATGTTCTGTTACTGTCAAGAATTGAGATTTTAAGAATAAAGCATGGTTTTTGTGGGAAATGGTTTCCCTCTGAGATTTTCGGGGGCAGGTGTGAGACGGTTTGACGAGGCGTAAGAGCGCCTAGAGCTGTTCCGGACGCCCCTCGGTTTAGCAGGACTCGGGCAATAGACGGGAACGGGAAGTCTATTTAGCAGATGTCATAGCAAACGAAGCGAAATACCAGACCATTTGTGTTCAAATGAAATTTTGATAATATATATACGTGAAAGTACAAACTAAATCCAGCAGTCACGTGCCGGGACAATGGAGTCGCGTGCCAAGCGACATTTTATACAAATGGAAAAGTGATGTATTATCGCACTACATAGTCATCTCGAGTCGATTCCGTTCACCCGAAAAGGCGATAAAATATATCGAAGTCAAATAAAAATGGTAACATAAAGAATGGATATTTCATTTTAGATAGCTTCTCTCCTCTGGGTTATGAAATTTATCATTTAACAAGTAATTTCTATTAACTGAAAAGCAGCAATTAAGATAAATGACCAAAGTTTTGTTGTGTTACTTATAAACGATGTAAATAATCTTCAATGAAAATATGCAGGATTTAAGATCCACAACAAAGGCCCGGATGTGCAAAGCGGTAATGTCAAGTAATCCGATTTTATATAGTACTTTAGTTGTAATATAAAACCTTAAATATTTGTTTTTTAACAACGTATCGCTTTTAATAAAATATGGGACTATTAATCCGTAGATATGCAATGTAAATATTTTCTCTAAAATTAGTGAATTATTAATTTGAAGATAAAGGCGTACTGGGTCTGTCGTCCGACATCTGTCATGGCGCTCCATTGTCGTGTGTTCCGTGACCCGTGATCCCGGCACGCGTTTTTATTCTGGGAGGGGTGTAAAAAACACCGTATCGACAGCTGTCCGACTTTTTGAGCGGGATTTGAGAATTCCACAAGCCCTTATAAAATTAAACAAAAGTTTATGAACTTTAAAACACGGTGTCGTGTGACTGCGACAGTTGTTTGCTTGTACAGACAAAAATTTATTTTACAGTTAAATTCATAATCAAAACTTCAGAATAAAAGACTTACAGAAGACCAGTTCATGTAAAGGTGCTAAAGCAGAACGAATTATTTACAATTATTTAATTTAGAATAACTCAGGGGTGAATTTTTTTCATAAAATTTATATGAAAAGAATAACATTAAATTTAAAGTTTATTTTGATTTATTTATGCTTGATTAATTTTAATCATGTGCACAGTATGTTGAAGGTTAACTTAATTTGTACCTCCGTACCCCCTCAGTCTTCTGTGCGTTTTTTGGTTAAGTTCGTGTTTACAAGTTTTTCATCATACCGGAATGAAGGGAAGAACATCCTTTTTAATATTGCGTATAACTTTCATTAAAAAGTTGTTGAAAATCATATTTAGAAATTAAATATTTTTGAACTCGCAAATTATTAATAAAATGCTAACTAAGATATTTTAATATTAGTCATTTACACCTACGAGCAAACTTAAGATTATTTATTGACGCAAACGAAGAGCATTCACATCTTACGGACCCTACCAGCTCTCTAATGTTATTTATAGAGCGATTAAATATTAATTTGCCAGCTAAAAGGTAAAGCAATATTATTTTTATATCGTGTTACATAGATCATGGCGAAACTTGCTTCCGTGAGTTAATACAGGGGAGGCTGGACGTGTCTAATGTCAAGGATTTTTAGGTCAAGTGATGGAGAAGCCAAGAGAACGATGGGCAAACTTTGTGTATTTTGTCTGTTCAAGCTTGTCAGAGCTGGCCCACAAACTTATCTTAAATTAAGATCCATACAACATCAGAACTGCCAACCCTTACGATTTTGGCGTAAGGCGTACGAAATCAGCGTCTCAAATACGCCTTACGATTTCTTTCTATATTCTTCCGATTTCAGTTTTTCTCGTTCAAAGTTTATAATACCGGTATTTTCATAGCTGGCAGTCCATAGTATCTACATTATAATATATCCATAATTCTTACAACGTTTGCTTGTACATGTATCATCGTTTCGGTTTTAGAGGGCCAATCACATTCATGTCAATGTTTTAAAGTAAAAAAATGGAAACAATTATGCCTCAGATCGCATGTTCATTTACAAAAGATCTTCAGCGTCAGGGGGCTTAGGTGCTCCCTAGACCCTGCCTTACTATTTGTCATTTAAGAATGTTGGCAGCTCTGCAACATATACAAGAAAATTGAGTTGTCTAAATGTACGAGGGGAATTGAAAGCTTCCATCTGAATGAAATTTCTCCTAAGAAAAGCCGATCACACACGAAACAGTCAAGTGATGTACAAAGTTGTTCATGAATGGCCTCTTTTATTTCAATCTGAAAAAAGGATCTCCCTTCTCCGTTCCTCGTAAATGATGCACATTCCTCAATTTTTCTCTCTACAAGATGTGAATTCTTGAGCAGACGATAATCGATCGAGGGCCCACTTGCTTTTCCAGAGGCCGGGCATTAAAGACAATATTTACAGGCATCCCTAACAAAAGATTCTTCAAAATTAACCATCTGTAGCTCTCTAGTGGGGATGAAAGTTTGTGAACCGGTAGGGGGCGATACTGTACTCGGGAGGTGTTATTGTGCTATTGTTTTAGTTACTTCACTTTTAACATCAATTTGATATTTTAAGTTTTGTTCATTTTATTATCAGTAGTTGGGATCTTCTAAGGATGACGAGAACACAAAATAAATTTTCGTACTAGAGTAAGAAAAACATTTGAAAGTTGATAAAAGTGCAAAATAATTACTGAACATTCATTTATCATGTTTTGTCTGTTAATTTTATATTTGCTCGCGATAACATTTTTTTAGCATCAAACCACTTCAAAGAAAAACAGCGTGAACATTGTTAGAATCAGTAAAACAACAGCCAAGAATTCAGACAGATGCACAAGATATCGATAATATACGAAAATACAACTTATCGCGAATGTATAGAGCTGATTAAGGTGCAAGTTATTTTAACAATGGGATAATCCTGGGTCGTTGGAGGAAAAAAAACAAACAAGTCACGACAAAAGTGTATTTTTTGCGTGAGGCGTCCTCGTTTAAGAATGATTCAAAAAGAACCAGAAGTTGACTAGATGTGAATCTTTTTTTCTGTGGGGTATAGAATCCCCATCTGTTTTGGGGTTAATTTAATTCACCCAAAGCGGGGATCAATGGAATATTACTGGACAAGAATATAAAAAGAAATCCGCTTTATTTAGGAGGAGCCATCTGTCTAACAGAGCGGGGAATCAAAAAATACTTCTATTTTACGCAAACTTCTCAGCTCTATTAATGATAATTATATTTTTGCCCATTGTTTTGTCTGAGAGGAGAACTACGGTGTAATGAGCTATCTGAATTATGGATATCAAAGATAAAATGCTCTTCGTCAATGGCTGAATGATAAAGGATAAATAAAGTAATTTCATGATAATGAATTATTTGGTTTCTTCTCATATTCTAGAACATTTGTTTTCAAAGCAATATCATGCAATAGCCTGACTCTGTAGCAATCAAAATAATGTATTCAGTTTCCTCTGATCTCCGAGAAAACATTCAAGATTATTATAAGCTAAACAAAGCAAAACCAAACACACAAAAACGGATTCAATATACATAATGCAAGCGTATCATAAATTATTTTAGAGCAATAGTTTTATATCTGTGTTTGTAGTTTGCCCATATTGAAATTTTGATTTGTATCTAGTATACAGTGCGATGTTAAATGTGTTTAATGATAAGTAATCAGTGATACTGTAAGGTAAAACAACAGAAATAAGTCTTATTTTCAGCATTGCCCAAGGTTCTTGGACAAAGCCGACTCTCTCTGTGATCTTGAATAATGTACATCTTTGTAATCTTGGAAGGTAAATATTACAATATCAAATCAACACTGAAAAGAAAAAAAAAATCAACTCATTACCGCTACATTTCTTCGAAATTTCGGGTGATCACTACCGATTCATTTCATCAATAAGACTACTGCCGATAATTGTTTAGATGTAGTGGTAATGTAACGTTTTTGTAGCGGTAACGAGTACGTAGCAGTAATGAAAATAAAATAAGCACCCGTAATCTTATACAATGCACAAAGTCATCCAAAATTTAGACTTCGTGCTTTGGGGATTAGAATGTCTCAGTAAATGTCACAGGAGTGGCGAGAGGTTTAGCTGTGCAAGAGATCGAAATGTATTCACCAAACAGTCCATAAAAGCTGCAATTAGGAACTGATTATTTATTAAAGGAAATTCGCCACCATAATGGTTCTAACGACATAAAAATCGACCATAAGTTCTATATTCAGTCACATTTATCAGCTTCATTCATGTTACCTTCGAACAACGTTTCCCAAAGGCAGTAAAAAGCCTGACAATGACGTCATTTCCTGTCAAAGACATCTCCCCGAACTAGAATTCGGTCCTGTGATTTTGAAGGCTCACTGCCTGGCAGTTTCCATAGACCTCGGAGACAGAGAAATATCGATCGTCAGAGAAATACAGAGAGAGGGCTGATTCCATCTTCCCTTGTAGGAAATTAATAAATGTGCGCAGCGCCTGGACCATTCCATTACAGACTCTGTGAGTCAGTGGGATTACTTGGGTCGATACTTTTGTGCTGTGCTTGACATCACGGCCTGATATTAATACATCGTAAGGATGGACATATGAAACTCAAACATGTCAGGTAAATGCTCGAGGAAATTCGGAACATAATGTGGTCGTCAGGCATTGCCTTTTCACATTGTCTTTTTTTCTTTTATTGTAAATTGATTTTACTTACACTTCAATCTGTTCTACCCGGATTTACTTTTCAGTTCACATTTCATTTAAACAAAATGTTTTCTTCATTGTACTATATTGGAGTATAGTTAATGCTTTAAGGATATATTTAAGGAACATCGATCGAATTTAAATCTCTTTTTCTTAATAAAATTAGACTTTGTTCAAATTTCATGGACCATTCTCATACTGGATTTCTATTTATACTAATTTCAATGTAATCAGAATTTCCATGGGTTAATTAATGATATTTAGCATCGAAGTTTGAAGGAAAATTAAAATTGTGATGTGATGATGGCCAAACACAGACTTTTTCAAAACGTGTGATTGTTTAACAAAACAGAATATGGCTGTCGTCATCACCAACCTTATGATCGATTTTTCACCTGTACCTACACAAGGCACGGATTTATACAGGTGTGTCATCGATCTGGGACGCCATCTTGGATTCTGCTGGTGATGCCGACTTTTTTCCTCCAATTCAAAGAGCAAGAAAGAACTCAATCGGATTGTATTGGGAGTTATCGATTCGGTCTTATATGATGGAATGGTCCTAATGATTTAGTCTCAAAGCTTTCAGATGTTTCTTCTTCTCTTAAGACCCTGACTGGTTGAGGAATCATTACAAATGCACGCACGTTCTTGTAGCTGAAATTGAACTTAAGAATTAGTCTTCAGTAATCGTTAGGAAGCTTCTTAATGAAAAATTCCGATCTTATCGCGGAATATCTCCACAATTTTTTTTGTTATAATTAGAAATAGAGGCGAGAGTGAATCTTTGCTTCAGCACATATAATTAACATTTTACAATGATGTCGGAAATTACATGATGCTGAACTTACTGATAATTCATAAGGAAGTCTTAGAAAACGAATCTTCTGGTATTACGAGCTGCTCTTTAATGAGTTTTCATTAAGAGATACCCCTGAATTTCTCTCTGTGCTTATTTCTTAGTTAACTCCTTTAATTTCACTCCTCGCTATCTCCGTTCTTTTTAAGCTCACCCAGTGGGTTTTAATTACCACCAATTACAACCAGCATCCAAGAAATTCTACCAGAAATGTTAAAGTAAACTATTTTAGTTTTTTCCAACATTTCCGTCTTCTGGAAGACAAGCGATGTTCCAAAGTTGATGTGCCAAATGGCATGAATCATCCCGACACGTGTCAAGCAGAAGGATTTCGCTGGGGGTTTAAACTCAAATACCGCCGTCATTTGTTAAAAGTTTTGAGTTGCAGCCAAAGAGATAAACTAAACAATAACAATACAAGCACAGCTTTTTACGAAAACGATCTCTGTAGTGAAAGCAGCGGTCAAAGCAGTGCACTACTAAAGTATTTTTTTTTCAAGTGATGAAAAAATTATAATTGAAGAAGTTGTTCATTTTATCATTTCAGAAGACAGAAAACTTTTTGTGGGCATGCTCAACAAGCAACAATCAGAAGATGACGTCAGACAGTTGTTCCAACCATTCGGAAATATAGAGGAATGTACAATACTAAGGGACCAAAACGGAAACAGCAAAGGTTCGAATCTTCGAAAAAATATTACTCCTATGTTCCTCCTTGTTCCTATGTCGAACAATGATAAAACAAAAATACCAAATGAAATGTAATCCTTTTTACATTTGTTAATTTGTACATCCTTGCTATTTTAAGGTTGTGCTTTTGTTAATTAAAATTCTGTTGTTATTTTTAGGTTGTGCTTTTGTTAAATACTCCGGCCACAATGAGGCGCAGTCGGCCATCAATGCTTTACATGGAAGTCAAACAATGCCGGTATGTGTCTTATCTGCAATGAGTTCAGTGATCCTGCATTAACATCTAAAATAAATTTTGATCGGAAATAAATATATTCTGATATTCTGATCATAACTTTATGTCAAAATTCCGAGCATGAATTAATGGCAACATTCTGAACATAACTTTACGGTAACACCCAAATAAAATTTTATTGCAACAATCTGAAAATGACTATATTGCAACAATCTGAACATGACACTATAATGGCAACATTCTGATCATGACTCTTTGGCAACATTTTGAACATGACTTTCGAAATTTCAAGCATAAATAAATGGCAACATTCTGAACGTGACTTTACTACAAATTTCTGAATATGCCTCTATTGCAATATTCTGAACGTAACTCATTTGCAATATTCTGGTTACAACTTAATGCGGGGATTCTTTTTTAAGTCTATGTCAAAATTCTGAACATGTTTTTTTTTAATGGCAAAATCTTTTTTTTCAGTCTTTCCCAACATTCTGAAAATGACTTTATAATGACATTTGGGAACTTACTTTGAAAATAATTTACTTGACATGTTTACATGTATATTTCAGGGTGCGTCTTCTAGTCTAGTCGTGAAGTTTGCGGACACTGAAAAAGAACGACAACTCCGCAGAATGCAGCAGATGGCTGGTCCACTGGGGCTGCTAAATCCCTTCGCCATTTCTCAGATTGGTGCATATGGAGCTTATGCTCAGGTTTGTATATACTGTACATGTAGAAATATATTTATAACGAAAGGGAAGGTTTTCCAATTCCTTTTTTTAACTAACAATAATACTGGTCATTCAGCTAGGACTTTTTATTTATAGCAACAAGCGGCTTTGATGGCAGCTGCTGCGACCCAGGGAACTTACTTGACGAGTCCCGTCACTACATTGGCTCACATTCCACAAGTTGGCGCCTTAGCCACGCCCAACGGCATCACAACAGGCGCGCTAACGCCTACCACAGCCACATTAGCCAACGGTAAAATCACGTGACTCTTACTTCCTAAAATGGCCGATAGATCAAAAGGCCAAAGTAGGCTTCGTTATTAGTTTCAGTATCGAGTTAAACAAGTTTGAATACTCACTGGAAGATTTAGATACAAAAACTTTTTTTTCATCATGTTCATTATTCTTTTCCACTTTATGGGGTAAATTCATTTTCTTTGTTGTATCTAATTTTAAATTTAAATAAAATTGTAATGAATTTGATATGTAGGTACTACTGGTATAAACGGAGCGCCCCCTAGTGTGTTGTCCCCGACTGCGTTGGCTGGTTTTCAGATTCCTCAACATAATGGCCAGACACCGGAAATCTACGCCGCTAACGGCATCCCCCACTATTCCGGCGAATGCCAAGTCGTGGAACTAGGTAGAACTTTTATTGAGGAAATGTGTAGAATCATTTGAAATTAAATAAATCGAGGAAAAGGAAGCATCTAAAGAGCTCTTTGACAGTTAATATTCTATAAAACTTGTTTAATTTCAGCGCAAGCTGTTACAAACGGAGATCCATTACAAGCGTACGCTAGCATGCAGCCATATGCCGGGATAGGTAACTTTTTCATGTCCAGTTTTCTTTGTACATGTCTTATCATGCTTGTATCTTATATATGATTAAAGCACCTTGCTTCAAATTACATGCTATTTAAAAATTTATGAACTTTTTCCTATGTTATTTAGCCTACCCAGCATACGGGGTACAGCAAGCGTTGTCTCAACATACTACGATCTTACCGGCCCAGAAAGAAGGTACACCTCACTCTTAACTTTACTGAATGAATTATCTGTGTGTAATAACAAAGATTAATAACAAATTTAAATAATTTAAAAACTAACATTTTTGTTTTCCCTTTATTAACATTCAACAAGTCCAATGGTTCTTATTTTGTCACATGTAATGAAAAGATAATTTTTAGTTAAATGAATCAATGAAATTCTTCTTCTGAGGAAGTGAAAAAATACTCTTCTGTGCAGGAAGTTAAAAACATTGCTTTCAAAATAAGCGGGAACCATTGGATATACTGTTAGTGTGTTATTTGCTGTTGTTGACTTGTGGTGAACAGAATGATGATCTGGAGGTGTATCTACAGTTGTCTTTACAGGCCCAGAGGGCTGCAATCTTTTCATCTATCACCTACCACAAGAATTCGGAGACGCCGAGCTTGCGCAGATGTTCATGCCGTTCGGAACAGTTATAAGTGCTAAGGTGTACGTGGACAGGGCAACTAATCAGAGCAAGTGCTTTGGTGAGTTGGATTATAAAATAAGTTTCAAAAGAAAATATATCAAATATACACCTTTATACGTCATGTTACCATAGTTAGAAATATACATAATGCATGTATAAGATTATTCACAGCCATTGGAACCCTTTTATTGCAGGCTTTGTCAGTTTTGACAATCCTACCAGCGCTCAGGCGGCCATCCAGGCCATGAATGGCTTCCAGATTGGGATGAAGCGCCTTAAAGTTCAGCTAAAGCGCCCGAAAGATCAGAATAGGCCATACTAAAGCAACCAGTGCTCCACTTATATAGGTAAGCAGACGATAAAACAGACACATGCTTGTTTTGTGTTACAGTTAGAAAAAATATATTAAGATTAATTCGTGTCCAGATTCTTGTGTGTCTTGGGGACAAACTTTACTTTTTTACTATGCAAATTATGTATGATATTTTGAAACATTTTCTCCTTATCCTTTATATATATATTTCAGTGCTTCTTTTTTTTCTCTTCGAAGATCATTTTCTGAAACATTAAACACATCATGACATATATGTCTGTCTGTGTTTTTCAAAATTTCCTTATTTAAATGAACACATTTTTTTTTCAAAAAAGAAAAAAAAGATAAATTGACAAAAATTCTCAAGACAACTTTGAATTCCAGATTTAAAAAAAAAATCTAAAGCAGAAATTAACGGCTGTGCTATCAACTTGAACTTTTTGTACTGTAGCTCAGGGACAGCAACTCCTGCTTTGTTTCAAACAAAGAGAGATAACTCTGATTCGTAAGTGTGGGTGGCCGGTGTAGTCCATTGTACCGTGTGTAGATTTTACTGGTTGTAGTAACCCGGTGAAGTAATTGTGTGGCTTCAGGTTTTCTCTACTTCGTTTTTGAGATATTGTTCGTGACGTCATAATATTATTATATCAATTGTCACACGTCTTTCATTTTTCACGATTTTTATTGACAATTATGGTTTTTATTTGTGTTTTACTGCTTACATAGCTATGTAATTATTCTATGTTGTGTTGAAAGTACACATTTTTCTTGCATCTAACTTTGGAGTCTTGATACGGGGCTTTCGTTGCTATGGTTATAAATGCGACCTAGTTGCACCAGGTAAAAGGTTTCCCATAAAATACTAAACTTATCTTAAATTTCTTCTAATCTAAAATTAAAACAAAACAAAATGAACCACTTTCCCCGACATTTCCTTACTAATTGACCGAGATTGTCTAATAGCTGAAGGAAAATCAAGCATGCTCATTTCTTACTAATGATTAATACATGGATTTCAAAACCCTCTGGAACAAACATCTCTTGCTGGGAAGCACAAGTAGGGATATTAAAAAATAATTTGGTGACACATTCAGAACAAAGGTTGTATTAGGAGAACTAAAGCTATCGGTATTCTTAAACAAATATGCACATTTTCTTTCTTTCTTACAACATATTTTACATGTATCTCCATATTTCAATATCAAATTTCTGAATACATGTTTCAGGAAACATGTTTTCAGCCATATCAAACATATCTCAAATCTCTGACTTATAGAAACATTTCAGTTAGTTAAAAATAAAGTTTAATATCAAAGTTACGGAGAATCACACGTTTCGTAGACTTCAAAGAGCATTGAGGGTTTGGAAAATAGTCTGCATTTGAGTTTTTGGTTTTTTGACGTGTTTTCAGTTCCTTTTGAATGTTTTGGAATCATCCAATTTGAGGTGTGTTTGATGGTTGTTGTAAAAACACGATCTCATATTAATGTTATATACATATAATTATATCTATGGAATGTGGGACACATCAATTGTAATCATTCTATAATACACTCTTAGAAAGCAAAAAGAACTACTGCATAAAAAAAGCAACCCCTTTTATCTAAATAGGAAAGGAAAAAAAGTATACGTGTTAGATAGACATAATATTTTTACAGTAGAAGCACCGTTCAGAATTTTAGACACAGAGCCAAATCGTTCCTTCTCAGTTTTATGAAATAATGCATTCAACCCAGTCATGATTTATTGCCAACCCGTAACTGGACACGTTTGGAGAGACCCTCTTCCATTTAAACACAGCAGAGGAACTTAATGCTTTCAGACCCTACTCCGTGTCGACTACTTTCACGTACGATTTGAGTTTTAAGCCAATATGATGCGGATTACATTTCGATCCCAGTTTTAAGATACTAGGTTAATTTAACGTACATTCACAATTTCAGCAATTCGCAGTTTCAAAGACATTATAGTGCCGATACGGTACCAGAAATAAATATTTATATATAAGTTAAGATTAGAAATTACATTTTGCCTTGAAAATTCGATTGCTATTCCTGTTATCCCAAAATCAGTGTTCAATAATTTTAAATATAGCCTAAGGTAGTTAACGTTGATTGGGGGTAAATGCCTACAAACTGAGGTTGTTAGATTTATAGTAGTATTAAATAAATATTGTTAAAAATTCTAATTTTCCTTTCTCTTCCAGAACTAGAAGAAACAGAGTTTGAAATACCAACAGAGACCAAGGGACGTAACTCTGATGAAACAGGGTATCAAAGGGAGACCACCCTTACATACATGTCTGTAAATAAAATTCGCATAAAATTTTATTTTCTTAAAAAGAACGTTTTCCCACCGTTTTGTAAATAAATAGATGTTGTTTGGAAGGACTTACAAATATTGGCGAGAGGAGAGTCATATACAATGTATAGAGGACTTCAAACGATATCCCCCACCTTGCTTACTTATGATATTTTATTATAAAATATTAGTTTAGTTACATTGAAATGTTTATTATATATATTACATGTTATATATTTATTATATTTAAAAACAATGTATTATATTTGCCCCCATATAAAACAACCAGCTCGTTTTGGTGGATTTTATTTCGCTGGTTAACATTCCATTTTATAAGAATAAATGACTCCACAAGATGCCATTGATGTAATTTTGACAGCATTTAAGTGACATTTTATGTGTTAAAGGTGTAATTTTTACAACAGAATATTTTCAAATCAAATTTTTGTATATTATCATATATTATATACGTATCACTTCATATTAACTGGAGGCGGCCGCTCATTGGATGTTGTGTTTGGTTGCCATGGACACCCTAGTTGTTGTCGGGTAATTATTGTATTCACGGTAGTGATGTCATAGAATCAACAGTTAATTCTTAAATTTTTTTGTGTAATCCTAGTGACAAATTAAATGTTGTTTTTATTTTTAAGATCAGTGTGAATTGTATTTAAGTAAGTACCATTTTTTTTCTTTTGGTTGTTTTATATGGAGGAGGTATGGGCATTGTTAACTTGTATATAAATTTGAACAAAATGCATTCCTGATCATTATTTACATCCAATATCCTGTCATTGTATCATGTTGTGCCCTGGTAAGCCTCGTTTTCACACCGGGCAGGGATCAAAGTTCACATTGTTGTTCACCGTCAAATGAAATACCTTGTTACTTAATCTAAGACTGGATCGGCTTGGATGTTATTTTTAGATTTGTTGATTGGCACCTGTTTTTATCAATGGACAGATAGTTTGTTACTTATTACTGATACAAAAGTCGTATTTATTTATTTATTTATATTTATTTGTTTAAATATCATCGGACATTTTGTAAATAGCTAGTTTAGATTCATCAGGAATCGCACGGAAATTCCCTCGAGATAATATAAATTATCTATATATGTGTTCCCTCTGCGTAACATGACATATTTTGTTTTTTTGTTGATTATTTATGGCTGTATAGTCACAAAAAGTCTGTAGATAGATTTTAACAGGCAGATTACAGCAATTGGTTGTATATTTAGTTGGGTTGTATATTGTCTCAAAAGATCACAAATGGTGAGTTTTAATGTTATTTTTAATGATATAAAAATCCCAAGAAAGTGCAATATTTTGATGTATTATAGATGGAATTTCTAGTCAGTCATTGTTTATCACCTGAGATAGGCTTGTGTTTGGTTGATTTTGTTTGGTCTGTCTATTTAAGACTTGTGAGTGAGTATACTTAAGTCAATTATCTCATCACATCTCGGGTGAGCAATGCAGTTTTGATTTTTTTTTTTTTTACTATTGGTGCAATCTTGTTAATATGGGGGAAAATTAACATTTAACTCGTGAAATTATTGCATAATTGTGACACTTTTGTCTCGTTTATTTTTGCAAATGTAATTGGAGGACCTAAAAATCTCAGTGAACGTGACGGTAGAGACACCCCTCGTGTCCAGAGCAATTAGCTCCGGGTATTTGAGTTCTCCTTAAGGGTGTCTCGCCTCCTTCACCATTGTACACTATTTTTGTTTGATTAGATCAGCTCTTCTACTTTCTTTATCTCCAGTAGATTTTTTTTCTTTCTATGTTATGTACACATTTGTTTTTAAGCTACTATTTGATATTGACCAGAAGTGGAATATCTTTTTTATGAAGGATTTATTCCTTTATTTATTAGTTAATTTGATTTTTTGTAGCTAACTGAGCATTCAGAATTATCATGACCTAGCATGGTTCATTAGTCACTTAGTTAGACATCATACTTAGCTAAACATGTAAAAAGAAGCGATACAATAAAATATTGAATCACATTACACATGGTTTTGTTTTGATATGATTGTCTCCAGAATGAAACGAATAACGCAGTGGAAAGGTCCTTCTGCAGAAATTGGATACGACCGATTTTGAGGAAGAAGTGAGACAGACTCAGTCTGACAAAACAGGTTAACAAAATTAACTTTTCTTAAAAAATGTTGAACCCAGTCTTCCTTGCATCCTCAGAAATTATCACAATGGTATGAGTTTCAGTATATACTGATAGTCTCGATGATTATTAAATATGTAAAAAAAAAAAAAAAAAAAAAAAATTCAAAAAGAATCGTTTCTAGTTCTACTCTACAGGATACCCTGATGATTCTGATGCCCAGAAGAGTTTTTTTTCTGAATAGGCGGTGTTAATTATATATATATTAAAAAAATTATAATAGGAAACTTTGTACCTAATTAGGGATCTTACATGCTGTCCTACCGGTAAATTTTAAATCATTGAATCAAGAAACAATTGTAGAACCATGGCCCTGGCGAGAAAATCAAATCGAATAAAACATTCTACATGAGACAACTGATCTTAACTGAGTTTGAACAATGTAAATATGTTTTCTGCATGTAATGGATATTTGAGTGGCATTCGCTTGTGATACACGTTATGAGAGGAACTCGGTATCACAAAGACTCCTAATTCTAACTAAACTGTGGTTGCCTAAAGACTTATATAGTTTAAAGCTTATGCCTGAGAGACGATGGCTGAGAATTTGCATAAAATCATTGAGTAGAAGGTTAGGGGGAGATAACTTGAACATTTATTATAGCAATATTATGAAAAACTTAGGAATGTTCTTGTGTGTTAAAAATCATTTACCTTAATTAAGCTGAAGCTGCACATTATCATTTGTTTAAATTTCTATCAGAAAACTAATTAATTGTGAGTTTGTAAGTATTAGAAGTTTTTAACGGTATAAATATGTGAACAAGATAATTATGGTACATGTAAACGAAAACTGAAAATGTTTCTGGGTTACAATAAAATTTACTGGACTTGGTCATTGGTCAATAAAATAATATTATTATGCTTCCTGTCAGTTTGTCTCTATATAACCCATACCCTACTATTTTCGCATAGTGGTCTAAGGATTTATATAAAATACTATGTTCCGATATAGTGCACAAGGCCTTATTTGCTATAAAATACTTCAGCACACCCTCGGGAATCGAACTCACGACCATGAGGTTGCTAGTCCGATGCCTTATCGATTACGCCACAGAGACGATCAATGATTGGGAGAATTTTATAAAATATATAAACTTAATTTATACAATTGACACAAGAAGGAGAAAATAGACAAATATTATTTGAAAACAGTTATAGCGAGCGCAGCGAGCGTTTAATGCGACGCTCGTCAATATCTTAAAGCAACGCCTGTGCGAAGAGAAAATTCGGACTACTGCACATTCATTCGATAGAATTTTTTGATGCCTTTAAATTTGGACCCACAATTTTGTTTAAGCTTTGTTAAAGCTACGTTCTCGTGAGAATAGTAGCAAAATTTTTATTAAAAGTAAACTTGCCCTGATTTAATGGATAAATATTGAAGATAAAAAGCAAACGAAACGTTCTTCATTTATTTTCAGCACTGTTCAGGGTTCTTTGGGGGAAATGTAACTTACATACGACGTCATGTGACGTCAATCTAACGCATCAAATGTTGCAGTTTGAATAAATAGCCCGGTTTAAATTCTAACAAAATAAACATATGCGCTCGCCATAACGGTCGCACCGTCAACATATTATTTATTCTAAGGAATCTTAGATAAATGTGTACAACAAAGTTTCAAACTAATTACATACAGATCGTTAGATGAATTGATATAATGGGGTCATTAAAACGCTTTTTTATATAGCGCTTGATTGAAGGATGTAAAAGAAAATTATCAATGAGAATCCACGTCTGTAAACAAATCAGTATCTTACTAACAAAACAGAAAATAAAGATGAGTATCGTTGGGACAGAAAATTCTGACTTATTTAGAGAAAATACTAGTAACCAAAATAACTAAGCATGCAACTAAAATAGCATGAAGAATTTGAATGAGTTTTTGCAAGTGCGCTGTGTTACCACCATTATTTTCAGGAAAAAATCAAATGGATTGCCGCATAAATAATAACAACAGTCAGCATAATAATAACAATAGTGTTGCATTATGCATGTACTATGCCAATTGAAAATAGTAGGCAGGGTTTGACACATAGTGCACTCGCCTCCGGCTCGTGCACCATGTGTCAAATTCTGCCTACTATTTAGGCATAGTACATGCATAATGCAACACTATTATATAATTAGAGACGAGTGTTGCATCATGTAATTTCAGACGCTGGTTATTAAAGAAACTCAATTTCAAAAATGATTGTTCACTGTTAATGACAAGTACTCAAGAGATTTTTACAGCTCTTTTATTGAGCATGTTGACGGAATAAAGCCTTGTTGAGAATAAAAGCCTGTTTTTGAGTGATGATGACTGAGACTGTATTAACTGATTAAACCAATAAGTCGCAAATTAGGAGAAGATACATGTAACATTCACGCAATTTAGCAGATAGAAATTTTTAATGCTTGCTGGAACTAAGAGGCATAAACCATTTATAAAACAACTGATTTTGAGTTTGTGAATATGTCTTAGGCATATATGTAATATTGGTAAAGAAAACGTCTTTTAAGGATGCTATGTCTCCCCTGAACATTTTCTCCATCGAAATTTGAGTGACCTTTAATTTAGTCTCATTGGTTTGTGAAACGTCGTGATGAGTGAGAGGTACTCACTCTCTCACAGTTGCAATCAAATACGTATACACTCGAGGCTGATTTGAATTTATTTGCCTAAAGACTTATATAGTATAGAGCCTGTGTCTGAGTGACGATGACTGAGAATTTGCATAAAATCATTGAGTAGAAGGTTAGGGGGAGATAACTTGAATATTTATTATAGTAAAACTATTTTTAAAAAAAACAAACAAAAAAAAACTCAAGAATGTTCTTGTGGGTCAAAAATTATGCTGCACAGTACATAATTAATCATTTTGTAAAAAACGAAAA